>NC_056734.1:746884011-747184011 GCF_019279795.1 Protopterus annectens | reverse complement strand
TGGCTCTAAGGGATTTAGATTTACTGAGGTGGAGCATGTCCATTAATTCTGGATTTGACATAGCTTTGTATGTCAGGCATAGATCACCTCGAAGTAGGCGGTATGCAACTGAGTAGAGCTGGAGTTTTTTTAACTGAGCAGCATATGGCATCTGTTTGAGACCCTTGATCCACTTGGTGAGATACTTTTGGGGTCTTTCTAATTGCTGCAGGTGTCGGGTAAGGTACATCCCAAAAGGGGCATTGTATTCTATGATGGGCCTGATGAGAGATGAATAAAGGGGCACGATTACCTCTCTTCATCTAGATGTGAAACCCTTTGTGATGAGGTGGGCTATGTAGAAGGTCTTTCTAACCACTTTGGCAATGTGGTTTTCAAAGGAGAGATTGCTATCAACTTGGGTCCCCAGGTCCCTAATAACTTTCTCTGTACTTATTGGGTTTCCGCCTATGTGGTAATTTGTGGACACATTGTTTTTGCCAAAGGGTATGACTATACATTTTTTGGCATTTAGCTTTAAACCATGGCACTGGCACCAGTTATCTGTCTCTGTGAGACCTTTTTGAAGGATGTTTGTGTCAGCTGGAGAGTTGATTATGGCGCCCAGTTTGCAGTCGTCTGCGAACTTGGTGAGCCATAGTCCTCCCACATTTGCCTGTACCTCGGAAAAGTATATACCGAACAAGAGTGGTCCCAGGACAGAACCCTGTGGGATGCCACTTGTGACCGGTTTCAAGTCTGACATGGCTCCAGCAACTTTCACTCTGTGGGTTCTGTCTTTGAGCCAGTTTGCGACCCATCTTGTGACATAGGGGTTTATATTTAAGCTGGATAGCTTATCTATGATGCCTGAGTGGGGTATTGTGTCAAATGCCTTTGCAAGGTCTAGATAGGCTGTGTGGACTACCTTCCCTTCATCTATGGCTTTGGTGACTGTTTCAAAGAAGTCAACCAGGTTCAAAAGGCAGGATCTGCCCTTGACAAAGCCGAACTGGGTAGGATCTAGTGTCTGTAGGTCCCCAATGTCTTTGTTTATGAGCTCCATGATGATCCTCTCCATAGCCTTGCAGACTAAGCTAGTCAGGCTTATGGGGCGATAGTTTCCAGGGTGTGTAGAGGCTCTACCTTTGTGGAGTGGGACCACTGTTGCTGTACGCCATTCTGTGGGCTCATATCCTGTAGTGAGGCTGAGATTGTATAGTGTTTTATTTGAGGGATTAGTTCCTCTTGGAGTTCATGTAGGACGCAACCTGGGATGCCATCTGGTCCCATGGAAGCAGTGTTTTTTGCTTTGGAGAGGGCAGCCTTCACCTGAGCATCTGAGATGTTTGGGAGGCAGCTCTCTGCTGGGATAGATACTTGCTCTTTTGGGGATGGAGAAGTTTGCACTGAACCTGTCTGCCAGGATATTGGCAATGTCTGTGGGTACAGTGTATTTTTTGTCATTTAGAATCAACTCAGAACAAGTCTGGGAGTTGCATCCCAGGTTTCTAACATAACTGAAAAAAGCCTTATGATTGTCTTTGGTGTCCTGTGCAATTTTTCTCTCGAAGCTGGCCTTGGAGGATTTTATGAGGGATCGTAATTTTTTGCTAGTACTGATCAGAGATGCCTTCCCTATTAGGGATTTTGCTCTATCATGTAGTAGCTTCCTCCTTCTGTATGACTTATGAACATCCTGCAGCTAACATTGGGATAGTATAATTTCTGTAACTTTGTTAATGTCCATCAGGCTTTGTGAGACAGTTTTCATGACTTACACAGTGACTCTCACTACTAGACAGTGCTGTGATACTGCTGCTCAACTTTGTTATGCGCCAACATACTCTAAGTTCACTGAGGCTTATTTATACATTACAGGGTTATCCTAAACTTTTGCGCTGATATTGGCAGCATGTGCCAGATTCCACAAACTTTACTGAATCCGGCTGCATAGGTCTTGTAGATTATCATTCACAATTTATTTATTTGCTTGTTTCTATTTGTCAGCTGGGCTGCTTGACTAGCCAGTTGTCCAATCTCAGCCACAAACTTAACTCATATTGGGGAAAATTTTGCATATATTGCTATTTATAGTTAATCAAAGTGAAGTTGCAGACAAAAAATCTGTTATGCCAAGTAGGTACCTACTGATGCACAGTGGTTTACTGAAACAATCTTGTGTTTGTTTGTAATTGACTTTGAAAGTACTTGTTAAGAGAAGTAATATTTGAATATATATATATATATATATATATATATATATATATATATATATATATATATATATATATTAGTTTTATTTCTATTATTCACTGTTTGCAGGGGAAGTGGTAGTTTATAAACAAGAAGATTTATTTTGATTTATATTTTGTTGTTTTACCTCTGCTTTTGAATGTTTGATATTAGAAAGGAATAAATTGCAGACATTTAAACTCTAAACATCCCAAGTGGCATAGTCAGATATAAATTTACACATATTATAAATAGGACAATCTAGAGCTTATCTGAAGCAATACAGTGTTGGTTTGTGATTTGTTGATCTTTATGGTTAAAAGAATGTGTGACTGCAAACAACATAAAGGAAACCCAGCATCTGTGCAACTGGCATAACTGGAACTATAGGACTTAATCTAATATTTAGTTGGATATTATTTGTGTGATTTTCTCATAGAAGCTGAATTAAACTGTCTTTGGATTCTGTGGTAGCTGATTTTGATTATTACTTTCTTTTAGAATTCTTTATTTGTGGCTTAAAAATGATTTATTAAATGAGTATGTCATTAATGATTTGCTAAAGCACAAGAATCTTGTACAATGTATTAAATGCTATGTATACTTAACACCTGACCACAACGGTAACCCAAGTTCTTCATGTTAAAAGTTAGAAGATATGCTTAGCATTATTAGTAGTAAATCTATACTTACTCTTGATGATTGTAGTTGTGCAACTGACACAACTTGGAAAACTGATTTTAACATGTATTAATGACTCGGCTGATGAGATAAATAATATTTAGCAAAGTACAAATAGAACACATTTAGGAAAGGGAGTGTCTGTTGTCAGTAAAGATCACTCAACCCCTATTAAACATGATAATAATGACAGCTCTGGGATTCAGGATACAAATATTCAGCAATCTGAGGATTCAGAGCATGTAGGAGAAAATACAAAAGAAAGGAATAAATTCTCAACAAATAACTAGGAAGAAAAAGAAACCGACTAATGTTTATTATGCAAAGAGGATATGCTAAAAAGATCAGATTACAAGGAATGACAACATTGTTCAGTCATAAAACATTCAGCTTCCAAAAATGCCTTCATTTTCCCAGCAGAGAGTCAAGGGCAGATGAAAAGGAAGAAATCAAAATTGAAGTCAGAAGGACTGAAGAACATTACTGTAAGAAAAATGAGGAGAAAGGCTGAAGATGACAACATGGCTGAAGCTGTGAAAATACAAAGAGAGCTGGATGAGAACTGTATGCTTGAAAATGTAATAAGCAATGAAAACTGTAGGATTAATAAGACTAATGGTGATGAACATAATTCATTTGTAACTACTGATAAAGCAAATATCACTGAATTTGAAAATGGAGAATATTTAGATCGGGTGAGAAATTATATACTTGTAATTGGAGATTTAATTATTAGAGGAACTTATGCTTACATTTACAGAGAAGGTTATGAACATCAAATGGTGTTATGTTTGCCAGAAGAAAAATGTATGATGTGAGAATATCTTTAGAAAGCTTTAATGTAAGGAAGTACAAGGTTGCTTTTATTTATGTTGGTAAAATGATCTAATCTGCATGGACCCTCTGACTGTTAGCAGGGAACTTACAGCCCTCTTGGACAGCACAGCTTGCACAGGTGTTAGGATATATTTTCACAAGTAACACATATAAAAGAGAGTTAGATCAATGTAAATGAAATGACTTTTAGGGTAAATACCTACATGAAAAAATGGCACATTTTATAAAATGGAAATGTGGATAGCACCCAGGCTTAATCTGGGGCATATATGTTAGGACAGGTTTGTGTGTACTTGACAAGACAAGGGAAGAGAATATTTGCAGCAGTTATATTGCGATATTTGACTAACACAAGGTGGGGATTTTGCCAAGTCAGAAATTTAACAGTTCATAGACAGCATGCAAATATCAACCAATCGATTAATGATAGTTATAGGACTAAAGAAATAATAAGATCATTGTTTGTTAGTTATATTAGACCCAAACTTGAGTATGGAATAAAAATATGGAAACCATATATAAAAACAAGTATGAGTATATTGGAAACAGTTCATCAGAAATATATCAAGGCCATCCAAGGGTATGAAAATTGAAGTCATTATGAAAGATTAAATATTTGAAATTATACAGTATAGAGGTCACAGCAAAATAGCCAAAAACCAAGGTCAGCCCTGATCCTCAGTCCCACTGTAAGTATGTTTGTGATATCATAAACTGAAGAATGGAAGGTGCAAAAGTCACTAGTAACCATAGAACAAGCACCTCAGACCCAGGAGATAAATACACATGGTTTAATGAATGTCAGTGTAAAATTAACATAAAATAACACTTCCAAAAGTCATGTTTTCGTCTCCAACTTAGTCAGATAAAAATCCCTTTGTGTTCCACTCTTTATATACAGAACCAAATCATTAAGCAATTAAATCATATCCAATGAAGTCAAAGAAACAATTAAACAATAAAATACATACAAAATGTCACTTCATTCCCAAGCTTCAGAATGAGTAAACAGTAAAATGCATATTTATAAATGATAACCTTTGCATAATGTATATAATAAATATTTTAAGTTTTAAAACTGTAAAATCAATAAATATTGTAACATCTTCAAATAAAACTTTAATGTATATGTATAACTGGAATAAAATACTAAATAAACTTTTTGTTAGCAAAATTTAGTATATATATTTAGTCCCCTCTGCTGGCTATAATATCACATTACCTCATTTCATAATAAAAGTGTAATATGTCTTGAAAACAGTTCTCGACACTACCAAGTTAAAACAATAAATTTCTGGGTGTAAAATGTTTGGAAATAATCTATAACTTTGCTGATCTCAGTTTCAAGACTGGTGCTAGTGAAATCTGAAATCTTGAAACTGAGATCAGCAACGTTATAGATTATTTCCAACCTCCAGCACCCTCTTTGTCCAACCAGTGCTTTGTGTCCCTGCCCAATTAGCTGACACACACACTCTTTGAGATTTGATTTATACACACATACACACATACCTGGGAAAGGCTGACACAGGTTTACTAGCTATGCCTCTGTCTACCTGGACAATAAGGTAGTTTTGACTGCCACCAGCCACTACTTATCAGCTACTTTAAGGCCCTTAACAAAGGGTGTCCAATCTCATTGTATAATGTTACTATTAATCCAAACGGTAGTTTGACCAAGAGCAAGGCTTTTAGGAGTGCCCCACACAGTGTCATCAAATAAATGTGCAAGTACTCTAAGAGGTTAAATATGTCTAGACAGACCAGCCACAATTGAAAGGTTTAAATATATTTAATAATAAATAACACAGGAACAAGAAAATACTCAGTAAGCAATCATAGCTGCTTTAAAGTTCAAAATCACAGGGAATATTTAAAACAACATTGCAGGACAGGCTCAAATAAATAAATAAAACATGTAAGCTATACTTCACTGTATTCCTAACTGTATTTAAGAGAAGTTACTGTACCCTAGACTTTCTTACTCATAGCAAAGCAAGACAGATGTGGTGAGTGGGGTTTCCAGCTGATGTTGTCAGGTCAAAGACAAAATACAAAATGACCAGTCTCTCTCTCTCAGAAAGTTCTTAAATTAATATTTCAAATATTACTGCTGGGATACTTGCAGAATGACATCACTTCTTGTCTTCTGACTATTCCAGGTGAAAATCCACACTGCTGCTGGTAGCATTTAGCATCTACCTGTGAAAACACATATACCTTAGATCTTTTGGCAAATGATGGAAGTCGTAAAATAATTTATATTCCTCCATATTTTAAGACAATACAAAAAACTTCTGGTGCTACATGTTATGTCTCCTGTTGCACTAAAACTGAAAGATAACACATCTTTTATTAAGTGGTTATAAAATTATTTAATTTCAACTATTTTTTTCTGAAGTTTTGCAAGTTAACATTTTATGTGCCAGTTCCCACTATTAAAACATATACATTTACACAGTCACAATACACTGTGAATGCATCTTTAAGCTGCGTACTCCACAACATATCTCTTCAGCACACATCTGTATAAACCATCTTATATGACATACAGTTCTAATAAATTTGTAACACAAGCATATGAATCATGTTGATATTCACAAATGACATAATTATTTACAAAATTCCAGACAGCTGTGCTGACAATATTTCCTTTTGTTACAGGTACCAAGGGGAATATTTTTATTTATATTAGAATATTACCAAAGTCTAATTTAGTACTGCTGTTATTATTGCTTTTACGTAAAGCATTACATTTGTTTTGAAAATGCTAGTGTTGAAGTTGCAAAATTAATATTTAGATTGATTATTGCTTTTAATTTCAGATTAGTCCTGGAGCAGCACTTGGAATGCTAAGTGACAAGCTTCAGTTCCCATCATTTCTGCGGACAATGCCAAATGACAAGTTTCAGTATCCTGTCATCGGTCATTTAATCATATACTTTGGATGGACTTGGATAGGGATTATAGCATCAGACAATGACTATGGCCTCCTTGGTAGCCAGAACCTGAAGAACTTTCTCGTCAGTAGTGGAGTTTGTGTTGATTTCACATTAGTCATTTCATTAACTCTGTCAAAGAAACAGATGCAACATATTGTTGGCATAATTAAGAAGTCCTCTGTTGCAGTTATTGTTCTTTATTCAAACAAACAGGAGGTAGTGCCATTAATTGAAGAAGTGAGCAATCAAGCAATTGCAGGAAAAGTCTGGATAGCAACTACCAGTTGGATAATTTCTCCTGTTTTCTCAAGAAAAGAATTGAGGAAAATCTTAAATGGCACCATAGGATCTGCAGTTCATAAAGGTTCAATTCCTGCATTTAGTGCATTCCTTCATTCAATGCATCCTTCTTTAATGCAAAATGATACTTATATTAAGTCCTTCTGGGAAGAAACATTTGTTTGTTGTTTGTGTACTGATAAGAATCTATTGAGTTCTAGCAATATGAGCAAAACATGCAATCCTTGCACTGGAGCAGAAACGCTAAGTTATTATGACATATCTAAATTTAATTTTTTTGACTTCAGATATGCCTACAATACATATAAAGCAGTGTATGCAATGGCACATGGCTTACATGATCTGCTTTCCTGCACACTCAGAAGTGCATCATTCTCAAATGTCACTTGCATAAGCATTAATGACTTTACGCCTTGGCAGGTAAGATTACTTCTTACAGGAAAAGTTCAAATACTGAATTACTTTATGCATGCAATTTATGATCAAATGTTCTACATGGTTATTTTTTTTTTGTTATGGGAGTAAAGACAGAATTTTTCCACAAGTTTATTTTATTTTACAGCAGCTACAAACAACTGTTTCATTTGCTTTTAAACCATAGCTGTCAGGCAATCTACTTTGGAAACTCAAACTTTTAAAACTTCCAACATTTATGGTTGAGACCATAACATCTAAGTTTTGAAAGTTCAAAACTTCAGTAACAAAAAAGAAACGTTTTTTTTTACTTTTATGTAGGGGTCAAGCCCACCTGCACCCCCCACACCCCTTGCTAATTAAATATACCAAGACTGCACTACAGTGAAGAGAACGGTAAATATCCCATTCTGCACTGTATGGTGATCTCCATTTAAACTGTTCAAAGTTTCAAAACTTTGACCTTATGGTCTTGACCATATGAAGTTCAAAGTTTTGAAATTTTGAGCTTCCAGAGTAGACCCGCTGTCAGGACATTTTTCTCATACATCAAATGCACACTAAGTATGGTTTCAAGGAGTAACTGGAAGCACTATAAATGTAAAATATCAAGTTCCATATCAATAACTAAAAAGTTCTACATCACTAAATGTCCTTATACTCAAGTATGTCTCCAAAATCTGGAATTCGGTTCCTATCACCATCAGTCAACAAGCCAACCTATCAGCATTCAAACACTTGCTAAGACAACACTTTAAACATACTTGGCTCTGCTTTTGCACCCTTCCAGGCTAGACTACCTTCCCCTCTATACACTTTCATTACCTCTATATACCTCATCAAGGTCATTTTTCAATGTAAGTTTCCAACTTTTTTCTATCCCTCTGCCCTTACTGACAATCCTATTGTCTGTACTTACCACAAAAATATTTCCCTTCAGTACAATTCAATTTCATGCTCATTGCCTTATACACCTACCTCAACTTCCCTACAACTTATCACACAACAATTATGCACAGCACTCACATGTCCTCACCCCCTACATGCTTTCTGATCATACCTCCCACACCTCCTCTCTCTTATTTCTCCTACTCATAAATGTGAAATTGTAATTTGACATTTTAAAGCTCACTGTATATGTAGATTTGTCACATATTGATATGTAATTACTCTAGATTTTAGTTACTGTAGTCTTACTGTAATATAGCTGATTTTCACTTATTGTATTTTATTATCATAACCTTCAGCTTTTCTCTGATGTATGAAACTGCCTACTTTGTAACTGAAGCTTTTCTTCCTGGACTTCCATTGAAAATGAGCTACCACAGCTGAATCAGACAACCCTGGTCAACAAAAATAATAAATAAATAAATAAATAAATAAATAAATAAATAAATAAAATGAGTTCATATTGCATGCACAGAAAATCAAAATTAAAAACAGGCACCTGATTGTACACTTATATGTAAAGGAGTCTATATACATATACATATATATGTGCCTATTTCGACCCATCGAATTTACATTTGTTCAAATTTCACTTACCCGAGTACACTTCTTTGAATCTTCATTAATTCAAAAGCACGGACTGCCAAAATCCTTTCCCTGTGAAAGAAACCACTTGACCACCATGAGAAAATAACTAAACGGGCCAAAACTAAACCTACCACCCCCCCAACTTAAATATATCAAATCCATGATCGCACTACATTGAAGAAAGGCAAGCTTCACCGTGGTAGCCAAGTCTTATATTCATTACACACACACACACACACACACACACACACACACACACACACACACACACACACTCACACACACCTATATATATATATAAATATATATATCTGCCTGATATGCAGGCTGTTCCACATTGAGTAAAAGCCATGACTTTGGCACCAGTCATTAGCTGCTGTGTGACCCTTTTGCAGTATGTTAATATCATTTGAGGAGTCAATGACAGCACTAAACTTAAAGTCATCCACAAACTTGGTCAGCCACAGGCCTTTGCCTGGACCTCTGAGAAATTCAAGATTTTTCAACATTGTGGTCTTTCAAAATGATGGTTTCAGGTTTTTGATCATCAACATTTTGACATTTTGCATTTTGTTTTTCAACATTTTCATAGTAAACTATACATATATATATATATATATATATATATATATATATATATATATATATATACCAGAAAAGTATGAAAACACCCATAGCTATCCACAAAACCATCGACAAAGCACAGTCGAAAACATGTCAGTCAACACTGCAGTATGCCTAAGCTGAGAAACAGTCTAGATGCATGCAATGTCATACTAAAAAAAAAACAAAACATTTGTTTTTAGCTGGGGGTGCCAGCCTCCCTACACCTCCCATTTGAGGTGCTGTGCCCCCATACCTCCTGCTAATTATGTGTAATGAAATCTGTACATTTTCTAATAAAAAATGAAAGGTGAAGGGCAATCACGGCCACATCACCACAGCAAACACCTGCTAACAGTGGGTTTGGGACTTGTGTAGAAACATAAGTAATGGACACAGTCAAGGAAAGTAGGTGACAGACAAGAAGATATGAAGTATGAGTGAAGAAGGGGTACACACAAGAGGGGTGTTGGAATAGCAAAATCTGACGAAAAGGCTGACAGACATGGTCATGTTTGGGGGGGATAGGCCCCTTTTTTGTTTTTTAAGAGTGCATGGAAATGTAAACATAGAGAAATAGGAAAAGAAGGACATCTCAGCAGGTATAACCATAGAACAGACAAAACAACATCATGTAAGTTACATGGACATCACACTGCATAACATAGGCAATGCTAAGTAATCAAATAGGATAGGGATAAATACCAGCCATGATGAAATGCAGAAAAACATATTGACCTACTATATGACCGATGGTAGATGTGCATTCTAGGGTAATAAATTAGGATCTCAGTACAAATCGGATAAACAAAAACATATCCAATTAGTCCATCAGTAGTGCAGGTGTAAGTCAAGCGACATCATAGATGAGCAAATGCAGGTATAACAGTGCTAAATAACTCCAACAGAGGATAGAACCTGACTTACAACCATGCATGTGAAAGGCAAACAACCTAGCACAGTGCCAAATACAAGTACTCCAAAAGAGCAAACAAAGACTGCTACATGCACAAGTAGATGTACACACGCTGAAACAAACATGTACTGGAATGTGTATATGTTACAAACATATGGCATGACAAATGCAATACACAGGTGTAGATGTGTATGTATGTCTGTCAGTGGAGTACATAACAGATTAAACAAGACAACTTCCTTCCTAGTGGTACTTTGACAAATTATTTTCTGGATCATGTACACTTTACAGTTTTTGTACCGCAGGAGGGTGTTTTTTTATGTAAATACCATGTATATACAGGCCTTTTTTAAAGTTTTGTTTTATACAGCCTATGTCCCAAACTGCCAGTTTTCAACTGGAATTTATACTTTTAGTACTGTAATGCATCATTGTTTGAGGAACATGTTTTTGTATACAAATGTATTGTTTAACTTATGTACTGTACTAATTCTTACACTGCCTGTATACGTTAGTATGATGCTGATACGTAACAAAATTTGATACTTGATATTTTCATATGAAAATTAGTTGTGAATGTTTTGAGTAGATATATACTTTAGCACTTTTATGTCTTTCGATGTCCTAAATGGAAAGTACATGAAAGCAAGGCTGATATGAATACATTCACCAATGATATGTAATAATATGTTCAAAAATATAACAGTACTGCATAATAAATATAGCAGGTTGTGTACATGGATGTGAAACAAAATTACACTGGGTAACACACAAGTAGAATTAGAACAAGGTTGTATTGCAAGCATTAGCCAGTAACTTGTGTGCACGTCTCACATTGCAAAATGGCCGTACAACTGGCACATGTTCACTCTGTCAAAGTAATACATGGCAATGT
Source organism: Protopterus annectens (assembly GCF_019279795.1). NCBI lineage: Eukaryota > Metazoa > Chordata > Ceratodontiformes > Protopteridae > Protopterus > Protopterus annectens. Next base: position 747,172,673 of record NC_056734.1, on the reverse strand, counting down.
CAGTATTTGCAACAAAGCAAACATATTTGCAAAAAATAATAGTGAAATATGAAGACAGTAGGGAAGTGGACACCCTTGTACTACATCAGGAAAAAGCAGGACAAGGTAGACTTTAAGGATTCCTATGGGATGCACTGTCAGAGATGCTAGGTGGGCAGATTGGTCTGATGTGTTAGACGATTTTTCTGAGCTATGATACAGAATCGGAATTGCCTAGACATGGTAAGGCCTTGCTGTGTCTAATTATGGTGGCTGCCAAAAAAGCAATTACTAGAAAATGGAAATATAAATATAAACCAACTATACCAGAAGTAGTGAATATAGTAACAGAGATAAAATAACTGGAACTGAGATCTTTAGAAAAGGGCAGGAGAAAACTACATAGGAACAAAATGGGAATTGTAGGAACAATACATACATTGAAGGACTGAGGTTTAATAGACGTTAAGACTTAATGAGCTATGTAATGTTTGACTGAAAAAGATTGGGTAGATTATAAGTGATGTATAATGTTTGCAACTGGGAGTGTGTCAGTATGGTTTGTGATGTAAAATGCTTGCAACTAGGATTGTGTCACTGTGGTTTGTTTTCATTTGCCTGTGTAGAAAGTGATGGTTTAATAAAGATAGTTCTTGTTAAAAAAAGGCAGGAATTGAATAATTAATGCAACGTTGCTTAAGTTATATGATATATAGTAATACATGTGAAGTAAAATGTAAATTTTTTTTATGTTAAAAAAAAAAATAACACATAAGCATGACAGTTACATGGTATGCATGCACAAGAGTGCATATACAGTCCATTCAAGAAAATGGCAATCACCATGCAGCATAACAAAAGTAGAGCAGAAGGACAATACTTACAGACTGGAGGAACGAGATTGATGGGGCTCAGACTCCTGAATGACCTCACAAGCTTTCATCCTGATTGAATCTCGCATAGCCTATGCCATATCCTCAAAGAAGGACCCCATCATGTCCCTCAAATGTGTTTGGAACACATCACTCATGACTTCCCTGATCTCCTCCAAATAATCATCTTGATTCTGGTCATGTCATCATCTTCTCCAGGGTGTAGGCAAGATTACTTGGTCAGGGGTGGGTCCGGGTTCCTCATCATCTTCACCATTGTCAACATCACTGTCATCCTTGGAGGACGCTGGTGGTGGCATGGTTTGTGCTTGTCATTGTCTTCTGATCGGAGAACATCCACAGATCAAGATTAATTGCAAAACATAACAGAAAAGTAAAAACAAATGTCTATCACACTGAACAGTGCCATGAACATCATAGCAGTACAAAATATGATTATGATGAACATTTTCAAGGGGACTGACACATGTTCATTATGGACAGTTACCTCATGAAGCCAGGGCCTTAAATATCCTATACATAAATAGGATGCTAGTTTACTTTTGTGAATAATTCTATAGGGTTCAACACATCCACCAGGTTATTAGCTTTGTAAGAATGTATAAATGCTCATATCAAGAAATTGTACTGTCTGCATTCAATGAGTTATATGAACAGCCACCGAGTGTTATTGTTATAATAAGAAGAAAGTGATATAACAATATTGTGGATAATAGGCAAGCCATATGCCAGATGTCTGGGACAGGTAGCATGATAATTAGCTGAACACACATTAATGTAATGAATACAATCATGAAAGCAATTCTGTATGTTCAATCACCACAGCTGGTAACATATGAGAAATTAATATATTTGGTACTAGCAGTGTTGTATGTGTACAACTGCATGCATTATCTACCAAAAAGTATTAGCAATCAGTATTCTGAAAAATTATTACATTGATAATGAACTGCTGCACATAGATGTCTATCTGCACAAGTGTCAGTAATCCTAGTCTATAAAGTACAGTTGTGTAAAAGCTTACCAAAACAGTAGATGTCCTTGCCTTCACCGCTGCAGTATTCATGAAATATGGGATTCCCTGCCAAGGAAGCCTGATGTCTGGCCAATCTACCAAAGCCTACCCTTGCTTAAAGGTACGCCAAATGTCACCCAAATGCTCCTTGTGTAGCATAGGGCATAAAGGTGTTTTTCAGGCATACCATCCTAAGAACTGATTGCCCCAGTAGGAAAACCAGTCCAAGGAAAACCAAAGAGAATTTGCACATCCAGGAAGGAAAAAACTAGGGGGATGGAGGAAGGCATTGAATACTGCAGTGGTAAAGGCAAGGACATCTACCATTATGGCAAGATTTTACACAACTGCACTATGTCCTTACATTCACCGCTGAAGTATTCAACATCTATGGGAGAGTACCAAAGCTGAAGAAGAAACTTGGGAGGATGAAGCAGCAGTAGAGCCCTCTAAGAAGCCATGAAGAATGGCATTAGCAAAACCAGCTCTAGCTCTGGAGATACCATCCAACTTGCGGTGTTTGGTAAACGTATGCAATGAAGTCCAGGTAGCTGTTTCAAGAATAGAATTAGTGTCTAAACCCTTGAAAAAAGCACCAGAAGAAGCCGCCACTCTTGTAGAATTAGCCTTTACAGATGAACAAAGGCTGTTGCCATGAAAAGTGTAACAAAAAGAAATAGACTTTGAAATCCAAGTAAAATAGTTTGCCTGGAAACAGCTAATCCTAAAGACCTAGTATGAAAGGAAACAAACAACTGATAAGATTTTTTGATATTGTTATTCTTATCCAAATAGACTGCGGTGGTGGTGCTGCAGTAGCATTGTCGCCTCACAGTATGACGTTGTCCTGTTTGATTCTCTGTGTGGAGACATGTATGAATGGGTGTACCTTCATTGAAGGTTGTATGTCAGAGCTGGCAACTCGGCGCGTAAAAATCTACTGCCAATCATTAGCAGACCGGAGTTCCGCTGTGGTGACCCCTAACCAGGAAAAGCCGAAAGACACAACATTCTTATCCAAATAAAATCTGAGCTATGCATGTCCAAAGTATGCAGCACCTTCTCACTGTCAGATTGCAGACAAGGGGAAAAAAGTGGGCAAATGAATAGACTGATACAGTGATAACACATTAACCACCTTAGGCATAAAAGAAAGGTTAGTGCGGAATGACACCTTGTACTCAGGAAAGACCAAAAAAGGAGGACAAGTCTTAACGGCCTACAACTCTGACATCTGTCTGGCTGAAGTAAGAGCTAACAAAAGAATTCTCTTCCAGGAGCAATTTAGCAAGGAAATTGAAGCAGCAGGCTCAAAAGGAGCCTGAGTCAACTTCTCCAAAACAAAATTAAGATCTCAGGGAGGAGGAACAGGATTCCTGGAAGGTCTAATATTGAGGAAGCCTTTAAGAAATTGCTTAGTCTCAAGTCTAGAAGCTAAAGGAGGAGTTAAAGGCAAGCAAGCAGAAGTAGCTGCTAAGTGGGCCTTAATAGAAGAATAGGCCAAACCAGCATTGAGCAACTCACACAAATAAGAGAGAACTAAAAGAACATCCACAGCAAGTGGGACCAGGTTACATGAGAGACTCCAAAAAGAAAACCTCTTCCATTTAGATAAATATGATTTCCTAGTAGTAGGTTTCTTGACCTCCTGCAAGACCTCAGCACTTCCTCAGAAAAATGGTCTCTATAAAGAATCAAAACCCTATCACCCACAGTGTCAATTGAAGGGTGGACAGGTGGAGATGGAAGAGTGATCCATTGTCTTGTGTGAGTAGATATACCCTGTGAGCTAACTTGTGAGGATTGCCCTTGGCTAGATGCAGAAGTAGAGGAGCAAGTGCTATCCTGGCCAAAAGAGAGTCACCAAAAAATGTTGGCAGCATCCTGCTGAATCTTGAGTAGGACTTTTGGAATGAGAAGAAGGGGAGGGAATGCATAAAGAAACATCCCCTTTCAAGAAAATGAGAGAGCGTCCTTCTTCCACACCAGAGGACCTGTGGCTCTGGCACAAAACAGAGGAAGTTGATTGTTCAGAGGGGAGGCAAAGATATCTACGTGAGGAGTACCACAATGATGAACATTGTCCAGAAAGACATCACTCTGAAGCATCCATTCATGGCATTGAGTGAAGGACCTGCTTAGATTGTCTGCCACAATGTTCTGATCATTGGTTTTGTATACTGAATTTTCTGTGCATTCTGTGCATACTCATACATGTGCCTTTCTAATTTCATTTTCTTTCTGTTTAAGATCCCATTTAATTTTTCATCAATCTGCATTCTGAGATCAAAATATTTTTCTTTTCTTGATCTACAGAAAACAAGAGATCATTAACCAAGCAGGAATTTACATTATTTATTCTATCATTCAGTACCTCCATAACCCTCTAATTCTGCTTAATAATGGCAAATAGAATATTAAAACCACACCTATCAAAATATTTAGAAGTTCCAGATGGAATTCTGAACCCTCCTCTACATTGTAAGGGTACCTAAATAGCCACAGTCCCTTTGGTGCAATATTTAATTCAATGCATTTGTTCAAATAAGCACTATCAGCATTTAAAGTCTTAAATTTAAAAAGCAGTCCCCGTGACTTGTTTAAATTGTTAGTATGTGTCAGCTTTATCATTTCTACTTTGCTGTACATATTTATCAAAAGATACATGCTTGTTTAGCTATGTATTTAAATTATATTCATTAACCACAGTGTTACTGTTTATGCTAGATCAGTCACCTTGTGTCCGTTTTTTAGTCCTTAAATTAGAATTGTTTTGCCCATTACTGTTAGAAGCCATCACACAGGAGCATAAAACCTCTGGAGTCCTTCTTCCATCAAAGTCAAGGGAATTAGCTAAGCAATTCTCTCCATTTGAATGACGACAAGTACACACTCCATTTCCTTCTTCTTCATGTTGCCACGCCTCCTGATTACCAGGCAATAAAGATTTGGAGGCGGGCTTAAGCAGGGATGGCAAATTGGTGTCAGCAATTCCACAAGCTGTGTCAACTGGCCAAGCAAACTCATGATAGCCTTTTCACTGCTGTTCCCAACTGAAACAGCCTCAGTGGAAGCAATAAGTCCTTCCATCCTCCAAAACTAGAACCAGTATAAAGGAGGAAAAGTGCCCAAACAGTAACCAATAAATACTAAAAAGCACTTGTATAGCCATTTCCACTGCAAATCACAATGTTTATTCACAAAGACACAGCACCAGTTACCAAAATGTAAGATTTAACGCTGACATACAAACAGCACGTTTTCGTCAAAAAACTTCATCAGATAACTATGAATGTTACTCTGCTACCCTTATATAATCTTGCCAATAACCCAATTAGTATAATTAAACCTTTGTTAATTGACCTAATAAATGTAAATCTAAAGTACACATTCTGCTGGCTTAAACTCACACTTATATTCTAGAAATCATTCTTATTTAAAATTCCTAAATATTATGACCATAATTTGTTAAACACTTATCAAAACAAATATTAAAACGATATATGTTCAATACAAATATTCCATACTAAAAAATGTATATAAAAATTGTTAAAAATTTAACACAAGTTAAAATGTGTATAAAGAATGCTTCTCTCTAGTGTTCAAAAGAAATATTGCACCATGAAAACTAAACAATTGACTCCTAGTATGAAGGGTTCATAGGTATAAAAATATTTGAAAAAAGTGTTTTAAAATATTTAAAATAAGACAGTTGTCATACAATGAGGTAAAAGATGGTAAAAAAATTAAAATAACACAGCATACTGCAATAATTATTCAAATGCTACTACATTATAATTTAGCTGATCTTAATTTTAATATTGGGGCCAGGGAGACCATGTCATTCTGACCTGGCCATCTATTTGCTTCCTACACCAGCTGCCAGTATACCTCTCCATACTATTACTTGGTCTCCCAAGGGCCACCCCTGATGTCAACCGGGACCTCATCTAAAACAAAGAATAAAAATGTGGCAGATTTACATGTCTGTGTGTGCTTATAAAGTGCATTTCTCAAATTACACTTCCTAATGTTGTAGACATGTTCATATATCCTTTTCTCCAAACATCTTTCCTTCTTCCCTACATAGAAAGCCTCACATTTCCCACACACTGCAATATATACAAGCTCTTTAATATCACAATTATAATAAGATTTAGATATTATATACTTATTCCTATTACTAATATATATCTCAGAAGTGTTGGATATAAAGGGACATTGTTGGCAAGCTCCACATTTATAAGTGCCTACTTTCATTTTTCCTGTATTAGTACATTTGTTTTCCAAAAGGTCCTTAATACATTTACGCTTCCTAAAAATAAACTTTAATGGCATAACAAACTTAAGATTGAAGTCCGAAAATTTAGAAAATCTTTCCCATTCTTTTTTAACAGAGTCCCTAATAATATTAGAATCCCCATTACAGTCCAAAATAAAAGCATTTTCATATCCAACATCCAACTTATTATTAACCCTGTCTACCACCGGTGCCATATCGCTCATACCTAAAATAGGTGCAAATCTACCCTTTTTGTGTTGAAAGACTTCATCCTGAAATGCCTTTATAAGTGCCTCAGGGTATCTATCCTCTTTCTAAAAACATACCCCCAGATTTACTAATCTTCCATGCAGGGCTAGTTTAGTGCTGCACGGAAGCAGCAGTTTAGGAGGAGGACGGCAGCGCACCATGCATATTAATGAAGGCACGCTGCCTGAACTCCCAATCCTACACGGAGCATGTACAAGTGCAGGGGGGCATGTCTGAGAGCAGAGCTCTCAGACTAAACACGCCCATGCAATATAGAACAGCAGAAAGTGGAAATAAATGAGCGAGGCCGCCCATAGGTGTCCGCATATCCCAACCAACAGTCCTTCATGTGTACAACAGCAAAAGGACATATAAATAAACCAAAGATAACCCACTATATTTATTTAAATCTGAGTACAGTTAACCGTAGGTGCGCGGGTGTGCCCATTGCTGAGCTACGGTTAAAGCAGCTTAAAAGAAGCAGCACAGCAATAGTGTAGTGGGCAGAGCATCCGCCTAACGAGCAGGCATTCCTGGGTCGAGTCCCACTACAGCACATACCATTTTCCATGTGAAATCTGTGGATCCCCTACACAACTCCGACATTCCAGAATGCCGACAGCCATATGGCCAGCACCATATGATCGACATTTGGGATGCTGACATTGTGAAAATTCCACAGAAAAGCAAAATAACATTTCCTTTCAACTGCTAGCAGTGGGGCTATGCCCCCCCTGCACCTCCCTGTGGGGGGCTCTGCCCCCCATAACTTGAATATACCATCTCCAAGATCGCACTACAGTGCAGGAATGAAAATCTTTCCATTCCGCACTATAGTGAGATGCCAGTTCTGCATTGTCAGCATTCTGAATGTCGATCATATGATGTCGGCCATATGGGTGTCGGCATTCTGGAATGTCGGCAAACTGAAGGGAACCCAAAATCCGTATATGAATAATTTTTTCACGTTGTTTGCTGTATAACCTACTAAATAACATGTAAATGTGAACTGGAGTACCACATTAAATGCACATGTGAAGTGTCAGTGTCATAATGAATAAGGCACTAGTAAGCAGGTCTAAGCACAAGTATATAAGCACTAGTAAGTGTGTTTAAGTGCATTTGTGCAGGGGTAAGCATTGCCTACACAGATAAAGCAAAGTAGAAGCTAACTGAGTGTAAGAAACTGTAACCAGAGGTTACCATTGCTTATCTCCGTGCAAACCCGTGCACACCCGCTTACAACTGCTTTAAAGTGCCTTAATCACTCTGTACCCAATGGCCTGTGTTCTGCCCAGCAACAAAATAAGCAACTTTTTCAAGGCTCGAACTCAGGACCCTGTACACCACAGTCACAGTAGTTAACCAATACGCCATCATAGCAATACATAGAAGTGAGGTATCAGCAAACTAATCCTCACCACAGGAAAAGCAAACCAAACATGTGAACTGAATCTATGTAGAGTGTGATGTTGTATAACCTGTCACAGAACATAAATATGTGAACTGGAGTACTGCAGTAAGCATAAATCTGAGGTGTTATTGTAGTAAAGTGTAGAAGTCCCCAGGACCCCATACAGTGTATGTACACAAGAATCACGGATACCAGACACATATAACCCGTAATGAATAATAAATCACTGACAAAAGGCAAATATAGTGCTAATTAACTATTAAGCAATGCTAACTGCAACACAGCTCAACTCAGAAAGTGTAAGCAATGTGTAGGAGCGCCAATTCAATCTGCTTAGTGGTATACCTCTTTAAGCACTGCCAAACCTAGGTAAGCAGGTGTGCACATAGCGTGGCCTTTTCAAAACCAGCCAATCACAGAAATGTGTGGGTAATTAGCTGTATTTAAACCCCACAGGTGGGAATACTACCCATAACTGGTTGTAGCTACATACTGCAGGCAGAATGGCTAGTGTGGGTGAAGGCACTCAATTTAGAGTGCAGCGCTGGGGCATCCAGGAGTCAAAATTCATGGTATGGCTCCTGGTAAAACACCATGAGCAGAGATTACTGCAGGGCCAGTACAAGGGCTCACAGTATAAAATGGAGGCCTGGGACAGTCTTGCCCATGACCTCACCAGCGCCACAGGTATCCCCGGACTGGTGAGCAGGTCAGGCACCACCATGCTGACCTGAAGTGGTGGAGGGGGGATGTACTGGAACAGTGGATCCAGGAGTCTCGGCAGATGCCTAATGCCCCAGTACTGAGTAAGTACTCATTCTACTAAGTAGTTAATAATTGCCTAGCTTGTGTATACTATGGATAGGTATGGCTAAATATCACTGTATTTCTCTGACAGCTGCAGATGAGTGGACTGTGAACTAGCAAGCCCATGATGCTAGGTTGCAAAGGCTGCATTACGAGGTAGGTTAGTAATCATTCAGCATGTACAGTCATAACAAAAAAAAGCCTTAGAAAGTGTTGTACCAGTAGAAATAAATGTGTAATATCCTGTGAATAAAGGTATAACCCCTGGAGTGCTTCTGTTTACTCTTCTGTCATATGTTGTTGAACTATTGCATTCTATACATAGTACTGTTGTATTAAGCAGTGTTACCCACACTGTGGTAAGCAGATAAAATGTGTCTGATGTTCTGTATAACAATGCTGGAAGTGCCAAGAGGTCAGTCATATTGTACAAGTGAGGGAGACTTACACAGAAAACAGTAGAAAGCTTCACATCAGTTCCCTGATAGCACAATGTACTGTGATGTTAACTGTAATTTTATTTGTCATACACAGCAGGGGGTTGAATCCCAGGAGTGCGAGTAAGTTGTATGCATAATCATACCCCACAACTGTACAGATTTTGTTACCATGTTCAGATAGAAAGCTGTATGCATAATTACACCCAACAACTGTACAGAATTTGCTATAAGGCTCAAATAGAAAGTTGCACGAATATCCATACCCCACAACTGTTCCAAATCTGTTCAGCATTTCCAGATAAATGGCCCACATCACCAGCATGGTTCCCTGTTCCCCTGAAAAATCAGTGTGATGATCCAAGAAATGTAGGCAGCTGTTAATGACATAACTGATAGTCAGACATGTACATACTCAGAGAATGTATATGAAAACAAACCTGTCATTCTAGCACCTCACCTAAAGTGTATGAGAGCAATTCTCAACATATAGTTTCATAGATTCATAGGTAGGTACTAGGCTATTGGCCCTAGGGCCTATATAAGCCTAGCCAAATGGTAGGAGTGAACCCTGTGTACAATGTAAGGCCATTGGGTAGTGTAATTATACATGTAAGGGACAGATCAGTGCAGTGACTAAGAATGTTGTGAAAACTACAAGGATATATTAGTTTCTAACTGAATCTCTCTCTTACCCCTACCATATGTGCAAAAATAACACAATGACACACCTCAACCGGTATGTGTACACTCCAAACTTATGTTGGGACATATGTCCTGATGGTTTATAAATATTCACATTTGTTTCTACGCCTGTGCCATGTTAAAATACACCCATATCGGTGGCTTGTTGCCATCAATGAAACCTGCATGCTGTTATAATGGCCACTGTTGTTCCATATATGTATGTTTTCTGCTTTCTCTGCAACTGTGTTAAATCTGGTGTTTTGGGTTACTGGGAATACCTATGCATGCTGTTATAACTAATCCCGAATGCTGTTGACTATTACTAACCCATACCTGTCATAAACCTGCTACATCATAGCTCGTATGGGAAGGCCTGTCCCAGCAGACCCATCTGTCCCACCTCAGCTGGCCATGGCACTGGGCACCAGCATGCCTGGGTCCCAGCCTGGGACCACCTCTTCCATTGGCCCTGTACCACCTTTGGGTGGAACCACCGCAGGGGATGGGGCTCGCCCCACTGGGAGTGGGCACGGAGAGGAACATGCCACCCATCATCAGGTCCAGGTTGTTGTGCGTAGGGAGCTTGAAATGGAGTTTCGAGACCAGCTACGCCAGCTTGAGGGCTGAGTGGTGCAATTAGAAAGTGAACCTGCCCCTCCTACACAGCCCCCAACACATCCACCTTTGGGGCCATGAAGGTGCAGTGGTGACTGATCATGGGTGGGGACCTCAGTCCCATTGTTTCCTTTTGGGAGCCCATGGGCATGAGACTTCCAAACACCCCTTCCCATCCAAGGCGTCCCCCCCAAATGTGCCATATACAACCCCTGTATGCTGTCTTGTCTTTCATCCTACCCAACTTATCCTCCCCGAGCATACCTACTCTCCTTCCCCAACATCCCACTCTCACCTTAAAAAAAACAAACAAAGGGCAATCTGTTCCCAAAAAAGAATCACGCCCCATACATAGCTGTCCATTTTGCACACATGTCCACTGGACACATGTAATCTGGTCTAATTGGCATCATAACATATTATTGTTGTCCTCACCCCTCTCCTAGGGGTTGGAGTTTTCAAATGTACCTCCAAATTCATTGCATATGCACAGCTGTTGCTGTAGAAGAAAAGGGCAGCTATGGACCTTCCCTACACCCTTCCTGCACATCCCTAGCTATCTTGCCTACTGTCTTTCCCTCTTTGTACCCCTTTTTCACTACTTTCCTGTCACCCCTTTTTCTTTTCTTTTAAAGAACTTAGCACAGTGGTAAGCAGTAGTAGGCACTTTTAAGCAGCAGTAAGCGGGTTTCAGCCTGTTTGCACGGGGGTAAGCACTGCCTACACAGGTTAAGCAATACAGAAACTAACTGACTGTAAGAAACTGTAACTAGCAGTTAGCAGTGCTTAGCTTTGCGCAAATCAGTGCAAACCTGCTTACAACTGCTTTAAGGTGCCTTAATCACTCTGTAACCAATGGCCCATCTTCTGCCCAGCAACAAAATGGACAGTCTCTGCAAGGCTTGAACCCAGGCCTCTGCACTCCATACACAAAGTGCTTTACCACTAAGCCATAGCAGATATACACAACCCTGATGTTTTCACAAACATATCATCCAGCACAATCAGTCAACAGTACAGGAAATGTAATAATATCATACCACACAACATGTTAATGCAAGAAGTCTGGACAAAGTGTGCCACAATGTGGGTACAAATAGGGATATATGTCAACTACTGCTCTAATACACTTAAAATGTTGCTAGTTACACAGTTATATGTATTAGAACACATATGTAGAATGAGATGAAGTCTGAAACACAAAAGTGTCACCACTAGTTACTGACTTCAGTGCTGTGATCATCCATGTCAATTGCCAAGAGAATGAGGTACAGGCCAAAATATGAGCTGAACATGCATGGACATATGAATATATATATATATATATATATATATATATATATATATATATATATATATATATATATATATATATATATATATATATATATATATATAAATGTAGACAGATAGACATGTATGTGTATACATATATATATATATATATATATATATATATATATATATATATATATATATATATATATATATATAACTCACAAATAATCATATAACATCAATTGTATATAGATAGAAAAATTTGTTCATATGTATGTATGTCTGTATATATATATATATATATATATATATATATATATATATATATATATATATATATATATATATATATATATATATATATATATATATATATATATAGATATGTGTGTGTGTGTATATAAATATAGATACATATATATAGAGACATATATTTAGATATAGCTATATGAGATATGTATAAGTACATACACATATACACATACAAAAGGTATTAGTAGCCATACATATGTAGAAGTAGAGTGGAACTACTGGATGCAAAGTATATCCCTCAGCCACGAGCCCTGTAACTGGCACCTGTGAAATGTGTAGTGTGGCAACCATTCCCACAAATGAGAATACTTACATTAAACTTATACTTACCCACAATTCAAAGAACATGACACGACACACAGGTCTGCATACACAGATAACCTTTATTTGTGTACTATACAATAATGTATGCCATTACTTACACCACATACATTTTGAAATAAGTAATCAGTGATGAATGCAAGGCCCACACAAAACAGTAGATGCAAGAAATGCGGATATATACCATACTATGCTGTCCAGGCCAAGGCCTTCAATTAGTTCAACAGTAGACACAGGATTTGCCTTCAAGAAATGTAACTTTTACAGATGTAGTTCATCAGCCTTCAATTACACCCTATGGGGAAATGTAGCACTTGTGGTAATGTCACAGTATCTCATACAAAACATTGCTTAACCTAACATCTCACTATCACACTGAATGACCCTTGTCTTAACACTTATATCCCAGAAAAGGTGTCACAGCCTAGGTTAATGGCATTGAACCCCCCCCCCCATAAATGGTTGTACAATGGCAAGGAACACTGTGTACCACACACTGAACTCTGGAATGGACAAGGGCACATATGTGTTGTCCAGCTGTTGCCCCCATATATTTGGACTTTGCCCAACAGTTGATGTGGGAGTCCATGACATGACTGGGATGATAGCAGTAATGTTAGCAGTAAATAATGATAGGCCATTACCTAACAACCCCTGTCTGTATCACAGCAGGACAAAGGCTGGCATATATGTGAAGGACAGAGGCAGAAACATAGGGTCTTATTTGCATTATTGCTGTTACACACCCTGGAAATTGCTGGTGTTACAGGTTTTGTTGCAACATACCCTTACGCAGGAATATGACATTGAACTACAAATGGATGTAGCCATGTACTGCTAGCACTCAACAGACAGAATGCCACTGATATATCTGGGACAATACCTGTGTGGTGCACAGACAAAACCTAACAGCCAATCCTCTGGCTATCATATGGATAGGCCCACAGTTCAGAGCTACACACGACAGCACCATTGGCCCATAACACTACTCATCCCCCTCACAGGCACACACACACACACACACACACACACACACACACACACACACACACACACACACACACACACACACACATTGTCAATTGTATGGCTCAGCCTAGGCCTCTGGCAAACCAACAACACACCCTTTGCATATAATGATACCTGTTCCACATCCTGTCATCCATAACATCGATGCAGGGACAGGCTACCATGGTGCTGATGCACAGGGTGACTGTACAACAGTGTAGCAATGGAATGCTGCATAGCATGTTGTCAGCAGTAAAGTGAAATGTTAACATCCTGGAAGGTGTAGCTGTGCAGCCATGATGCATTATAGCTATAATTAACAATGTTGTATAGTTTTCACCATTATCTAGTCTGATTTTGTTGTGGTTGTCCATGTGCTACATGGCTGATGGGTGTAGTGGTGTCAGCAGGCCTTCTGCAGTGGACACCGGTAAGTGTAGTGGGTGGCACACATGACATGGCTGGGTACAACACACAGAGCCTTTGGTTTGGATGCAGTACATATACAAGACTGTACACATGGAGGTATGTCCCCATGCAGGTAACACATCTGTTGCCCATGTAATCCCACCAAGACAAGATAGGCACAACCAGGCATTGGTATATATGCAGTCTGCTATTTGAATGACATTGAACATGCCAACAGCAGGGTGTATATCCCTTTCCTCACTCTACTATGATCCTCACCTCAGTAACATGGGTGTGGCAATGCCGGTGGCATATCCCTACCCTTAGGAGGGTGTGACACACTCTACTACTGGGAATGGTGTAAACAACAACTAACCAACCTGATAACATACACTGTACAGCATTACAGACAGCTATGTGGGGGGATAGACACAACAGTAACTGCAATGATGGTGGATGTGTCCACAACAGCCACACCCAGAGAGTTATAGCAACCCCAGTATTACTGCACACCTCTACAGTGTTGAGGAGGGCATTAACCCATCTATGACCTGTGAAGGACTGTATGACCAATGGATGGCACCTGTGGAATGTTGGCATTTGCCAAGCAGTCCTGGGGGAAACATATTCTATGAATGGAGGTAGATCCCTTAACATCTACACACATTACTACATGTGGGATGGTGTACAAAAGTCTGCTATGATCTACATAGGCTGTGTGCACCTCCTAACCCTCATCTACACCTGTCATGATTGTGTCAAGGAGGTATACCAGGTTCATGTTGTATTCTCTGCCTTTGACAAGTCCAACATTGACGGGGTTCAGGGTTTAAAGATTCTCAGTGAGATTGGCCATAGGTTCATTGTTGATATGTTCCATGTCTCTGCAGATCAGGCTTATCACGCTACTGGGTGGTAGTTCCCAGCTGATATGGTGAAGTTGTGGTTGTCCTTGCCAACATTGGTGAATACATTGTCAGGTGTAGGCCTGTTGGATCATATGAGGGATCCAGCTACTTAATGTGCCTGCCCAGGGGGATACCCCAAGCATGACACTTCACTTGACTGTACTGCATGATATGTTATTAATGCCAGCCTGACATCCTACAGATGGGATGGTGTATTGTTAACATGTACTGCCCTTGTCGTGTAGGTTCCTGGTTATGGGATCTGCTAAGGTTGGTAGTGTATTGCATGCCAGGCATGTTTGGCTGTGGGGGGGGGGGGGTGGAATGCCTATCTATGTCAGACGTATGTTGTTTGGGTCTTTCAAACCCATTAATGGTGCATGTGGACATATATGTTTTGGCTATGTTCCCAATTTTATCTACAGATGTATGTCCATATAAACCTATATAGGTATATATGGGTTTACCTTTGGAAGGGAGACAATCATTTCTCTGCACGGCCCTTTCTGCAAACTGAAAAGACAAACCAGTCATTTCGAATTGCACCGAAGTTCAAAACTCAGCAAATCGAAAAGCAGATTCGCTGATTTCCGAACTGCAAGTTGGAATACATATCGTAATGCAGGGGGCAAACCTCCCTGCTCCCCTCATCTGGGGGGGCTACACCCCCACCCCCCTACTTTAATATTCTAACTCCGAGATCGCACTACAGTGGGGAAAGAGACATTTTCCCGATTCCCCCTATAGTGCAATCCGCACACAAAATGCCAAATCTGCAGTGAGCGAATGCATAGTGACATTCGCTCATTGCACCTTCAATGCATCTATTTCAAGACTGTGCAATGTTAAAAACCTACTTTCGACCTTCCAGATTTCGGAGAAATGATTTTCTTCCTTTGAAAGGTGTACCATATATATGCTTACACACACATATATATATATATATATATATATATATATATATATATATATATATATATATTTATTGCAGTATATATGTGGACATATGGATGTATACATATATATCTATAGATGTATGCATATCTATGTATATATGTATATATTGGCATACATATATCTATATATGCCTATATCTATATCTACATATATAGATATGTTATATCCATTTAAATATAAATATATACACACACACACACGTACATCTACATGGTGGAATACATTCCCCATAGTGTTGAATACCTGGGTTGGATGATATGTTTGTGAAAACATCATGATTATGCCTATCTGCCATGGAATAGTGGTAAATAACACTTTGTGTATGGTGTGCAGGGTCCTGGTTTTGAGCCTTCCAGGAGCTGTTCATTTTGTTGCTGAACAGAACACGTGCCATTGGATACAGAGTGATTAAGGCACTTTAAAGCAGTTGTAAGCCGGTTTGTGCAGAGATAAGCACAGCCAACTTCTGGTTACAGTAACTTACAGTCAGTTAGCTTTTATATTGCTTCACCTGTGTAGGCAGTGCTTACCGCTGTGCAGACCCACTTACAAATGCTAGAAATTGCCTTAGGCTGTCTGTATCTAATGGGCTGTGTTCTGCCCAGCAACAAAACACACAGCTCCCACAAAGCTCGAACCAAGGACCTGGCAAACCATACACAAAGTGATTCACCATTAAGCCATGGCAGATATAAATAATCCTGATGTTTTCACAAACATATCATCCAGTCCAGTAATGCAACAGTAGAGAGAATGTATACCATCATCTAGATGTATGTGTGGAAATATATTAATCTGTAAACAGATACAACATATCTATATATGCCATATATATATATATATATATATATATATATATATATATATATATATATATATATGTATAGACATGTGTGTGTATAGCCGTATGAACACGTACGCCAATATGGTACCATGCAGTGGGGCAGCATATAACATCAGATAGGAGGGTAGCTAGAACAATGACATCTACCACACTCTGTACACAGGCTAAAGTACATATTAACAATACATACACTGCTGACATTCACCATAAGTACACAGACCTCAGTACTGTACAATCATCCACAGAATGTCCAGGTTATGTCATGAAATATAACCCCTACTGTACATAACATGTGTAGCAGTCTGATATATCACTGGCTTGTTATCAGATATGATGACACTAATTAGGGTGTATGGCACATATGCACCACTTCATGCACGACATATGTACAACGGTTGACAGAGGTGTGGCTGGAAGCACATACACAAGGCCAATATTGACATGTTGCTGTGATACCCTTATACATTTACTGTTGTAACAGGGTTTGTTGCAACATATGTCCTATGAGGGTTATGAGGTCAGTAACTGTCATGGCCTTCACCATCTACAGATTGCAATCCTCACACTACCTTCTGCATTCCACAGATAGATTATCCATGGCTAACACATGAAACCAAAGACACAACAATGGCCAGTCTGTAGATGACCCTGCAGATGGGGATTCCTCATAAATGTGGAGCTGACATGGCAGATATTGCAACATGTACAACATCCATATCCAGACAAACACTGTTAAACCAACCTTACTCCAAATGCAGTATAGCAGCATTTACAGTCTGTAGTCAGGTCAGGCATATCCCCCTCCTGTTTGTTGCTCTCTTTCCACAGTGTATGTTGTTAGAGGCAAATCTCCAATCCATCTGAGATGCTGTTTGCCAAACAACAGATCCTGTTCCTGCTCACAGTGAATGAAAAGGGCCAACACAAGCATGATGTTCCTAGATATTTGAGTATCTTTCCATGCAATTGGCTATGGGAATGTTACCACAGCTGTCCCACATGCAATCAGCTGGGGAGGGCTGCAGTTCTTGCAGAGGCCATCAGCTGATCATGCGCATCACTTAAATACACATGATGCTGCCTAAGCATAGCATGTGTGGATCTCCATATCCACCAGAGAGTGGTTGGGAGAGGCAGACAGAGGCAACTACCTGTCAGGGAGGGGTGGGAGAGTAAAACTGTAGCATGTTTGCATCACACACCTACCAGCACAGGGTATCAAACCCTGACAACTATGTAATGCTATTATAGTTAGATGCAGTTATTGGCTGCGCCACATGGGCTACCTGTTGTGGAGCACTCAGGAAATATATGTGATGGTGAGTGACATCTGCAACAGGAATACAGTACATATAAGGTAGGTGATGTACACTTGCCTGTCTGCATGAACAGGTGCCAGCGTCAACACAGCCACAGTTTCACAGGGATGCATACACATTGACATACTTGGCAGGGCCAGGAGTACAACTCATCATTAGAGGGATTGCCACAACACATCACCGTGCAGGTATCACATGCACCACACGGGTCATGCGGAGGTCGTAAGGGCAAAGAGTATGAGGAGGTGTCAGACATTGGACAGTATGCTTCAGTATGCCCATGGGGTTGTAGTGAGTGTAGATATGGCAATACGCACCATGCAACACACACACATAAACACACTGGGTGCCAGTACTGACATGCATGGATGCATGTCTGCACGGTTGTGTGGTGGTCAACTGTGCCAGCAGGCTATACAAGGGTAGGTGATGGGTATACCTTGGCATCAGGCCACATGACAATGGTCTGCATTGTGGCTCAGGACTGTAGTTTCTGCATTTGCCCACACAGGTGGGTATTGTATCCCCCATCCAGTCACCTGGGTGACTATTGTGTGTGGCCAATACTGTGCATCGCCTGCCATGTATGTGTTCCTTAGTCCATGACATGGATGGTGTCTAGAATGTGCACACCTCCCACATGCATGTACAGTGACATGTGGAACTGTACCTGGGGTGTCTGGCCCATGCTGTGACCACGGATTATCATCAGATGTGCCAGTCTTGCCCACCTGTGGCAGGAACTGGTAATGGGCAGCAGGTTTACCCTGCACCTACATCGATAGCATGCTAACAGCATTCTCTGGTGTCAGTGGTATCTGTCCATACAGGGCATGTTGTCAGGCATGGTATATCCATCGTGGGTCACATGTGAAGGCATCACAGGTGGTACAGTTGTCCATTGGGGAACATGGGGGAGGTGCACAGTCTGCATGTACGTGCATATTGGACAGATGGGCAAGGTGACATGCCCTCTGTAGCCCACTACTATCACTCCATAGTCACTATCGGTGACCAATATGCAGTGTACTACCCACATATTGGCTGTTGCCTAGGCATGTGTGTGCATGACACATGGGTAGAGAGTGTGATCTGGGTAGTACTGGGGTTGCTAACTGTCATTGCCGGACCTTGATTTCACATGTATGGGTATGGCTTTCCATCCCAGCCTCTCAGCTATTTTACATTTGTTATCCCAATATGGTTGACATTGTGATATATAGTAGGGCCCATATAAGAAATATGCAAAACCCACTCCACATTGGCCATGGGTGTCACACACTCACAGCCACCTCTACACAGGACATGAGTTACAAACACACACATGCCTGTTATGTCTTGGAGTAGAACCCCTACCTAACGAGTTTATTACACTACAGCACTATGCAGTTATAGTAAACGCCACGGACATTACTGGAGTATTTCTTCCCCAAGGGTGTATTTCACAATGAATGACATCAGCAGGATTACCAAAGTAGGGCATTTTAAATGTACTGCAAGTGAGTAGCCTAAAATGCATTGCTCCCTAAGACAGTGAGATACACACAAAACATCCACAACTGACATGTGTAGGTATATAACCTCTGACAAAGGTCTGTATCACACTACAGCATGGAGCTGTTATAGGACACACCATGAGGAATACTAGAGAACTCTTTCCCCAAAGGTGTATTTCACAATGGATGACATCAGCAAGATTACCAAAGTAGGGCATTTCAAATGTACTGCGTGTGACTAGCCTATACTGTATTGCTCTGTACACAGACATTGGAACACACACAAAACATCCAGAACTGCCACACTCCAGCAGTATGTATTTACCAGATGCGCTACATGAATTACTGGGCTATAACCTTCCCAGAGGTGTATTTCTAGGTTGATGACATCAGCAGCCTTGGCAAAGTTGAGTATATGAATTGTAAGGAGTGTGAGTACCCTAAAAAGTATTGCTTTCTGCACAGTCAGAGACACACACACACACACACACACACACACACACACACACACACACACACACACACACACACACACACACACACACACACATGCACACTTGCCATGTCTGGGGTCAGAACAACTACCTAACTAATTTATTACATTTCAGCATTATGCAGTTACAGCATGTGCCATGGAGTTTACTGGGATATTTTTTATCCCAATGGTGTTTTTCACAGTTGAAGATGTCAGCAGACATGCCAAAGTAGGGCGATGGTGGCTGTAGTGCCTGTGAATGGCCTCAAAAATATTGCTCTTTACTCTGACAAAGGAACACACACAAACATTCACCCTTACAATGTCTGGGAATAGAACCCCTACCTAATTAGTTTATTACATTACAGCATTATGCAGCTATAGCACGCACCATGGAGATTATTCGGATATTTTTACCCCAAAGGTGTATTTCACAGTTGATGATGTCAGCAGACATGCCAAAGTAGGGCAATGGAGGCTGTAGTGCCTGTGAATGGCCTCAAAAATATTGCTCCCTACTCTGACAAAGTAACAGACGCAAACATTCACACCTAAATTGTTGGGGATGGAACTCCTACCTAGCTAGTTTATTACACTACAGTACTATGCAGTTATAGTACACGCCATGGAGATTACTGGAGTACTTCTTCCCCAAAGGTGTATATCACATTGGATGACATCAGCAGCCTTGCCAAAGTTGAGTATATAAATTGTAAGGTGTGCGAGCACCTTAAAAAGCATTGCTCTCTACACAGTCAGACACTCACAGTTACCAAGTCTCGGGTTAGAACTCTTATCTAAGTACTTTATCATACTACAGCAGTATGCAGTTACAGGACGTACTACAAAGATTACTGGGCTACAATTTTCCCAGAGGTGTATTTCTAGGTTGGTGACATTAGCAGCCTTGGCAATGTTGAGTATATGAATTGTAAGGGGTGTGAGTACCCTAAAAAGCATTGTTCTCTACACAGTCGGAGACAGACCCACACACATTTCCTATGTCTGGATTTAGAACATCTACCTCACTATTTTATTACACTACAGCATTATGCAGTTATAGCATGCGCCACAGAGTTTACTGGGATATTTTACCCCAACGGTGTTTTTCACAGTTGATGATGTCAGCAGACATGCCAAAGTAGGGCGACGGAGGTTGTAGTGCCTGTGAATGGCCTCAAAAACATTGCTCTCTACTCTAACAAAGGAACACCCACAAACATTCACACTTACAATGTCTGGGGATAGAACTCCTACCTAACTAGTTTATTACACTACAGCACTAAGCAGTTATAGCACGTGCCATAGAGATTACTGAAATACTCCTTCCCCAAAGCTGTATAATCACATTGGATGACATCAGCAGCCTTGCCAAAGTTGTGCATATGAATTGTAAGGTGTATGAGTACCCGAAAAAGCTTTGCTCTCTATACAGTCAGAGACAGACAGACATGCACGCAAACAGTCACCATTGCCAAGTCTGGGGTTAGAACTCCTATCAAACTACTTTATCACACTATAACAGTACACAGTTACAGGACATGCTACAGTGATTTCTGGGCTATGTTTTTCCCAGAGGTTTATTTCTAGGTTGGTGACATCAGCAGCCTTGGCAAAGTTGAGTATATGAATTGTAAGGAGTGTGAGTACCCTAAAAAGCATTGCTCTCTACACAGTCAGAGACACATGCTCACAGTTGCCAAGTCGAGGGTTAGAACTCCTATCTAAGTCCTTTATCACACTACAACAGTACGCAGTTACAGGATGCGCTACTGAGATTATTGGGCTAGTGCTCTCCCAAAGGTGTATTTCACATTGGATGAACTCAGCAGGCTTGTCATAGTAGGGCTATGGGCAGGGCGGTGTGTGCATGGGCCATAACCCATTTATCTAGGGGTTGACACGCCACATGCGGGAACACACAGGGTCATATGTCACAGGTATGTGTATACAACTGCTAGATGACTACTTCCTTGTACAGTCATGTTGCACAGCTGGCACGTGCACCACATAGTCTGTAATGCTGGCAGATACTGGTGGCTAGTATCTGGAGTGAGTGACATCTGCACCTCATGTGCTTGTGGCCCTCTGGCTGTGTGCTGGGTGGGACAGGCCTGGATGGCTCCTTATCACAGTCACCCTCTTCCACACATCTATGTACATCTACTTTTGGCTTATTATAGTGTGTTGTCCTGACATATATGTCTGTATTCCTATCCACTGTGTGTGCAAGGCATGAGTGGTAGATACTGAGTGCCCGCACTAACAACTGCAACTGCCAGATATGTCTGGTCCAGTGGTGTTTGCAGTCATGGCCTACATGTGTTTAAGTGTGTGAGCATGCCCATTATGACCTTTCAGTATGTTGTTGACTGACATTGCCTTCATTTCTCTGTGTGTGAGTATGCCCAGTATGGCTGTCTGTATTGAATGTGTGGCTCATGTCCAGGTAGTTTGTGCTGCAGTGCTGACTTTTGTGTTGTACACCGACAGGTAACATGCTGTCTCTGCAGGGTATCCATCGATCATTTGGCTGTGACCGTTACTACATTTCTGCATAGCGGGGGGGGGGGGCACACCTGACTGTTTCTACATTTCTACACAGAAGTGGTGGGGGCACACCTGACTGTTATTACATTGCTCTGTAGGATGGGGGGCACACCTGACTATTTCTACATTTCTACACAGGGTTGGGGGGACACACCTGACTGTTATTACATTACTATGTAGGATGTGTGGGGCACACGTGACACTTGTACACATTTGCTATGACTGTACTGGTATGCCAGGTACTCCATTTAATTCTGTATTGCTAACTATCATGCTGACTAGAGGCATACCAGTGTACTACAGATCGTGGCTTTGGTTTCCCTACATATTATTGTCTAGCTTCCTACCCTTCAGAACTAAAATCCCACTGCCTGCCCTGCTGTGGTCTGGCTGTGTAGGCCTGGGGGGAGGTTAACCATAGACAATCTTTCTGGGGCCATGACACAGGCTCTGTTTGGGTTTGTCTACACCTGTCCTGTTGGCTGAGACTGTTGTTGGGTATGTGAACCTTCCTGACTGGCATGTGTGGGTCTTATGGACACATGTGTTGCTCAGCCCATTTCCTGCAGTGGGTTTTGTCACCCTGTGTAGTACTGGCTACTATAGTGACTCCAGTATGTGTTACAGATGTCATGATGCCACTATTGGTGTCTACTGTCTGCTACATTACATTCGACCACCCAATTCCCTTGCATGCTAACATCCATACCGTAGCTACAGGTAACAACACATTCTACTCCATTTGGCAATTGGTAGGTTTATTGACTTAACTTGAGGGTGTGCCAGACTTGCGGATGGTGCTGGATGGCTGCCTATGTTGGATGCACATAGCACACTCCCTATACATGGTTGAGCATAGAAAGTGTCATGTTTGGCATCCCTTTTACTGTAAGTGCGAGTCAGAGAGAGGAGTCATTCCCTGGGTCCCTACTGTGACAGTGCATGTGCTATGCGTTGCCTCTTTGCCAAGGCCAGGGCATACTGGGCACGCCTCCTTCTGCCTACTGGTGCAGACTTAGGCTGTTCCTCCTCTGAGACACTCTGTGCCTGTGCAGGCCTTGGCATTGGTGGGGGGCTGTGTAACCCTGCCCCATGCTGTTCCTGCTGCAGCAGATCCATAGGATCATATTGTGGGGCATAGCACATACCATAACAGTATGGGTATATGTTGCTGGTGAATACTGCAAGGCTCCACCAGATGTGTCCAGACACCAGAACCATGACCTGAGCATCCCAAACACATGCTCTATTATATGTCTGGCCTGTGCGTGCGCCTCATTATGACATTGTTGTTCAGGTGTGTGTGCATTTCTGATGGGTGTCATCAGCCATGGCTCCAGTGTGTACCCGGCATCCCCCACTAGGTGACCGAAGGGAATGTCCACATTGGCAAATCTCTGGTACGGCTGTGTCAGATGCCATATGTGTGAATCATCATAGCTTCCAGGGCAGCCAGCACACACATTCATTATAATGCCCTGGGCATCACATACAACCTGGCAGTTGATGGAGGGAATACCCCTGCGGTTGATATAGGCCCTACCCTGCTCACCGGGTGATGCTTTGATGCATATGTGCGTGCAGTCTATAGCACCCACAACCCCAGTGTATTCTGCTATTTGGTGGAAGAGACGCATAATGCTGGTCTACACCTCATGTGTGTTCATAGGTTCATAGGTGGGTACTAGGCTATCGGCCCAAGGGCCTACGTAAGCCTAGCCAACAAGGTTCCCTGGCTTACACCACCCAAGAAAGTTATTTTCCTGTGCCACTGTCGAGCAGAGACACAGAAGTGATACCCAGGGTGTATTTCCTATTTTCCATCCACTCATCAAGATTTTTCTTGAAGAGTGCTAATGAAGAACTTTGCTTGACATAGATGGGTAGCCTGTTCCAGAGTATGGGAAGTCTCTGGGACAGGAACCTATCCCTCCAGCATTTCCTGTTTATTGAGGTGACAAGGTTTAGGTCCCTAGAGTGTGTAACTCGGAGGGATTGGGATTTCTTTAGGTGTAGCAGGTCCAACAGCTCTGGGTTTGACATAGCTTTATGTCAGGCAGAGATCACCTCGGAGTAGGTGATATGCTACAGAGTAAAGCTGGAGTTTTTTGAGGCGGTCAGTGTAGGGCATTTGTTTGAGGCCAGTAATCCTCTTTGTGAGGTACTTCTGTGGCTTTTCTAGCTGCTGCAGATGTCTTATGAGGTACATTCCAAAGGGGGCATTGTACTCTATAATGGGTCTAATGAGTGTCAAGTAGTGGGGAACAACGACCACTTTTTTCCTGGATGAGAACCCTTTTATGGTGAGGTGTGCCACATAGAAGGACTTCCTGACTACTGTGGCGATGTGATTATCAAAGGAGAGACTACTGTCCACCTAGGTCCCAAGGTCTCTTATCACACATTCAATGTTAAGTAAATTGCTGCCTATGTGGTAGTTCATGGGTACAGAGTTTTTACCAAAGGGGATGACACTGCACTTTTTGGCATTGAGCTTGAGGCCATGGCTCTGACACCAGGCATCTGTCTCAGCGAGGCCCTCCTGTAGAATGTCCACATCATTTGGGGACTTGACTATGGCTCCTAGTTTGTAGTCATCTGCGAACTTCATTAGCCTGAGGCCTTCTGTGTTAGCCTGTACTTCAGAGAAGTAGATAACAAATAGGAGAGGTCCCAGGATGGAACCCTGTGGTACTCCACTTGTCACTGCTTTGAGGTCAAATTTGGAGTCTGCAACTTTTACAGTGTGGGTTCTGTCAGTGAGCCAGTTGGCAACCCATCTTGTGATGTAGGGATTTATACATAGTTTAGTGAGTTTAGCTATAATTCCAGAATGGGGGATGGTGTTGAAAGCCTTGGCAAGGTCAAGATAGGCTGTGTGAACCACCTTACCCTAATCTACAGCTTTGGTGACTGCCTCAAAGAAGTTGATCAGGTTCAGGAGGCATGATCTGCCTTTCACAAACCTGAACTGGGTGGGATCCAGAGTTTGGAGGTTACCAATGTCTTTGTTTATGAGTTCCATGATGATACATTCCATGGCTTTGCAGACCAGGCTCGTCAGGCTAATAGGTCGATAGTTCCCGGGGTCAGTGGTGGCTCCGCCTTTTGTGGAGTGGGATAACTGTTGCTGTGCGCCATTCAGTGGGCACAAAGCCTGATCCAAGGCTATTATTGAACATGGTGCTTAAGTGAGAAGCCACTTATGCACCATAACAAAAAAAAGTAAACCAGGAAATAGCAGCTCTGTGCACATTTGAGCACTCTGTTTGTGCAGCGTGCCCCTGACCTTAAACAAGAAGGCAATGGAAAGGGAAAACAGCAGCAGGAAGGTAATCAAGGAGAACTAGCTTAGCTGGCAGGTAAAATGTATCAGAATCAACCAATTACACAGGCAGCAGACCAGACCAGCTCAGAACACTACTATAAACTATGCAAACACCTTTCCCTTTGTTTTTTCCCACACTCTACACCACCGGTGTATACAAGCAGGGAAATTTTAACAAACAAGCCTAAAAAATGAGAAGGGCTGCAGCAGGCGACATAGAACAACATGTGCAAAAAGCTGAGGGTGGTGAGGATATGAATGCTGCTGAACAGCCCTTTAGTGTTGAGGAAATATACATGCTCACTGGCATGTGCTGACATGGCATCCAGGAACTGGCAGAATACTCTGGATGCTGATGCCTGTGAGATCCCCATGATATCCCCATTTGTGCTTTGGGAGGTACCTGTGGCTAGTATACTAGGCCTACACATACCTTTGTATCCACTGGGATGGGTTCCCCTTGGTCAGTTTGGTGTGTCAGGTGTGGCTGGCACAGCTCAACGATTTGCTGTAGGAGGTCTCTGTCCACCCTATAGCACTCCACTATCTCCAGCTCATGAAGCCCCTGGTAGGTTACCCTGGGTCTGTACACTCTTCTTTGTCTCCTCACTGTGGGTTGTTAGGCAGCATTCACATCCTCACCACCCTCAGCCTCTTGCACATGTTGTTCTATTTTGCCTGCTGCAGCCCTTCTTATTTTGTAGGCTTGTTTTTAAAATTTCCCTGCTTGTATACACCGGTGGTGTAGAGTGTGGGAAAAACCAGAGGGAAAGGTGTTTGCTTAGTTTATAGTAGTGTTCTGGGCTGGGCTGGTCTGCTGCTTGTGTAATTGGCTGATTCTGATACATTTCACCTGCCAGCTAAGCTAGTTCTCCTTGATTACCTTCCTACTGCTGTTTTCCCTTCCCGTTGCCTTCATGTTTAAGGTCAGGGGCACGCTGCACAAACAGAGTGCTCAAATGTGCACAGAGCTGCTATTTCCTGGTTTACTTTTTTTTTTAACCCAATGTGCGGCACGCACACCCACTTAGGCTTTGTGAAGAGTGCTATGCAGGTTTAGACACATCCCCTAGCTTAGCTGTGCTATTCTAGGAGCAATCTTGAGACATAGGGCTCCAATCCGCTTACAGTATGCCTGACACACACACCCCCATGATGCCACCTATATCTTAGTCTTGCACCCAGCTATTCATACTCTTACACTGTTGGGATCTGCCTCACATGCTGAGGAAAACTGGGATTCACTATCCTTCCCCCTCATTTGCATAGGATTGCCTGCTAATGCATAATTACATGTCGCACACTGACCCTCCCCTCTTGGCAACCATTACTCACTGGACAGGTTGTCTTCTGTCTGCCATTGACTTACATGGTGGTATACTGATTTTAGTTAGAATGCTTATTTTAGGTTTATTTTATTATTTTCTCCTGATCCTGTTTGTGCGCCATTGACCTATGCTTAAACAGCCGAGATCGGCATAAAAAAATTAAAAGTTTTTTTTTTTTATTGTTTGCAATGCCAATGGCCTTGCACCTGGTCATTGGCATGCTTCCTCAATGATATGCAACCTTTATTTGGAGCTGTCATAGCTCCATTTCAGATTTTGCAGAAATGTACTCGGTTACTAACCGAGTACATTTCTGCAGATAAAGATTGTCTTGCACGAACTATTGCAAGCTTCCTGGATTGCAAAAATCACCCAGTTTGCATGAATTTCTCCTGCAAATGACATGATTTGCATACCAGGGCTTAGTCCATGCATGATTAGTGCAGGAGCTCTCATGCATGCCCATGCAGGCTGTTCCTGGATCGCATGGCAGACAAATTGCCTGCTAGGGCTCCTGCACTAATCATGCACGCCGTGCAGGGCATCGAGAATCCGGGGGATAAATTTTAACAAAGCGCTCTCATTAATAAAATAGTTCTCATCAGATGTCATTCTACTTTCCCGAACGTATTGGCCTTTTAGAATACTTTTCTTTTGGGAAAATGGATGGGCACTTTGAAAATGTAAAAGTGAGTTACAATATGTATCTTTCCTGTGGACCTTAGATAAAAACTTATTATCATCCTTCACAACGGTAACATCAAGATAATCAATACTTTCATATCCAATTTTCTAAGTGAATTTCAGAAAGTCAGTAGTATTCGATATGCAGTCGAAAATTTCCATAAATCTTTCTTTATGACAACTGTCTTATTTTATTTTAAATATTTTAAAACACTTTTTTAAAACATTTTTATACCTATGAACCCTTCATACTACGAGTCAACTGTTTAATTTTTGTGGTGCAATATTTCTTTTGAACACTAGAGGCAAGCATTCTTTATACACATTTTAACTTGTATTCATTTTTTAACATTTTTTATATACATTTTTAAGTATGGAATATTTGTATTGAATATATATTGTTTTAATATTTGTTTTGATAAGTGTTTTATCAAATTATGGTCATAATGTTTAGGAATTTTAAATAAGAATGATTTTAGAATATGTTAAGTGTGAGTTTAAGCCAGCAGAATGTGTACTTTAAATTTACATTTATTAGGTCAATTAACAAAGATTTAATTATACTAATTGGGTTATTGGCAAGGTTATATAAGGGTAGCAGAGTAACATTCATAGTTATCTGATGAAGTTTTTTGACGAAAACATACTGGTTGTATGTCAGCGTTAAATCTTACATTGTGATTGCTGTTGCTGTGTCTTTGTGAATAAACATTGTGGTTTGCAGTGGAAATGGCTATCCACGTGCTTTTTGGGATTTATTGTCTGAAAGTTTATTATCCAGAGGAGCATCCATCAACTTAGCCTTAATATCATCAGGTAAAGGTTGAAGTCTAAGCCAAGCATACCGCCTCATTACTCAACCAAAAGCAGCAGTTCTAGAAGAGGCATCTGTTGCATCATAACTACATCTAATAGAATAATGAACTACTTGAGAGAAAGAGCAGAAGATTTACTGTCAGAGTATGGAGATCAGAAAAAAAGCTGGTAAGCCTAAGAAAGAAGAGCCAACACATACCTAGATATATGGGTATGATAATTAATTGCTCTAAATACTAGCGTAGCAGAAGTATAAACCCTCTTACCCAGTCTGTCAATGGTTCTGCTGTCCTTGTCAGAATGATGTAACTTGGATGAAGGAAGCAAATGAAATGGCTTATCAGAGGCTACAGTCTCCACAGAGGGGTCAGCAACAGGTCATTTGAATGAAAGGTAAAATCCTCAGGCACCCTATAAAGCCTATCAGTCTTCCTGTGAGCATGGGCACAGAATCGGGTGCTTTGGAGGCACTGAAAAAAACATCCAGTAAACTATCCAAAACAGGAGGAATAGCAGGAGGTTTAGGATATTCCATCTGCAGTAACTCATAGTACCTCTTATAGATATCAGAGACCTGAGAACAATCCTACTTAAAGAAATTCATCATCCTAGAGATTGTGTCCCCAAAGGAAATTTCCTCTAAAGGAGTATCAGGACTATTAGATTCCCCCTCCTCTGATCCATAATCCGAAGGAAAAGGAATCTGAATAGAATAAGTAAGAGACTCTTCATCAGAATCCAATTCTTCCTCAGAAGAATTCAGTTCTCTGGGCCTTTTAAGTGGAAAATGCCCAGAAGTACAGGCTAACACAGAAGGTCTTTGGCTAATGAAGCTCGCAGATGACTGCAAACTAGGAGCCATAATCGAAACTCCTAACAATGTGGACATCCTACAAAAGGGACTCACTGAGACTGATGCCTGGTGTCAAAGCCATGGCCTCAAGCCTAATGCCAAAAGGGATGACAATGCACTTTTTGGCATTAGGCTTGAGGCCATGGCCTAATGCAAAAAAGTGCATTGGCATTAGGCCATGGCCTCAAGCCTAATGCCAAAGGGATGACAATGCACTTTTTGGCATTAGGCTAGAGGCCATGGCCTAATGCCAATGCACTTTTTGGCATTAGGCCATGGCCTCAAGCCTAATGCCAAAAAGTGCATTGCCATCCCTTTTGGTTAAAACTCTGTACCCATGAACTACCACATAAGTGGTAGTCTACTTAACACCAAAAGTGTGATATGAGACCTTGGGACACAGGTGGACAGTAGTCTCTTCTTTGATAATCACATTGCTACAGTAGTCAGCCAATCCTTCTATATGGCACACCTCATCACAAAAGGTTTTTCTTCCAGGAAAAAAGAGGTCATCGTTCCCCTCTACTCATCACTCATTAGACCCATTATAGAGTACAACGCCCTTTTTGGTATGTACCTCACAAGACATCTACAACAACAAGAAAGGCTGCAGAAATACCTCACAAAGAGGATTACTGGTCTCAAACAGATTCCCTATGCAGACTGTCTCAAAAAACTTCAGCTTTACTGCGTTGCATATCACCTACTCAGAGGCGATCTCTGCCTAACATACAAAGCTATGTGAAACCCAGAGTTTTTGGACATGCTCCACTTAAAGAAATCCCAATCCCTCCAAGCTACATGCTCTAGGGGCCTAAACCTTGTCACCACAATAAACAGAACATGCTGGAGGGATAGATTCCTGTCCCAGAGACTTCCCATACTCTGGAACAAATTACCTATCTATATCAAACAAAGCTCCTCATTAGCACGCTTCAAGAAAAATCTTGATGATTGGATGGGAGATAGGAAATTCACTCTGGGGATCACTTCTGTAGCTCTGCTCAACAGGAGCACAGGAAAATAATTTTTCTGGGTGGCGAAAGTTAGGGTACCTTTTTGGCTTGGCTTATATAGGCCCTAGGGCCAATAACCTAGTACCTACCTATGAACCTATGATCCTATGAAGGAGGAGCAGTTACTGAAACCCCTTGAGGAGGCCTTAATGACAGTAAAGCATTAAATAACCCCAGAGTAAAGGCCGATACCTAGGAGCAGAAGAAACATGTTTAATTTTTTTTTTTTTTTAAGGGAATGTCTGCCCTAGAAATCTGACAAGGCTCTGACTCAGGATGACATTTGACAGTTATAGTAGGGACTTCTTCCCTAAGAAGAATCTGAGGATCCCCCCTTGACACATTGGAAACAACCAACCATTCCTGAAAGTCCAAAACATCCCCTTGAATGTCCAAAACAGACACCTACAAAGCCTCATCGGACATGCTGCCTGCCAGATCCTTGC
This sequence comes from Protopterus annectens, assembly GCF_019279795.1. Lineage (NCBI taxonomy): Eukaryota > Metazoa > Chordata > Ceratodontiformes > Protopteridae > Protopterus > Protopterus annectens. The sequence goes on along the minus strand of NC_056734.1, from coordinate 747,141,948 downwards.
CGGCCTCCAACTTGGCTGTGGTTGAGAAATCTGACAACACATATAGGTGAGCCTATGGATTTGTAACAACCTTGTGAGAAACACCCAGCGGAGGCTGAATAGCAGAAGATTCCAGTCTTACCTTTTTCACCTTCTTCTTCCCTGACAGCTGACCCTTGGGGCAGGAAATTCTCTCCATTGCATCTTTAGCAAGAAGCTTAAGATGCTGGTTCTCAAGATACAATGAAAGGGAAGAAAGCCAATTATGAAATGTTTTTGGGATGAATGCTTGACAAATCGAACAAGATGTATGGTCATGAGAAGCTCCTATGCAAAAAAGGCACTTATTGTGGCAGTCTTTATGGGGAATCTGTCTCCCACACTGGCATTTACCCTTGCTAGATGACATTAACCCCAAACAGTACAAACTATTCAAGAAAATGAACAAAATCCCAACTGGATACTTATCTGAAACAGTGTGGACTTCAGCAAACAGAAGTAATCACTGGAATACAAAAATGCAGTAAAAATGGTAGAAAACAGACGCAGGGAAACAGACCAACAGCTAGAAACAGCATTTGTACTGGTAGCAAAGAAGTTCTGAAGATGATACACCTGAACATCACCTCTATGCCCTACTCTTCTCGAGAAGTGTTTGGGTAATGTTCAGCATACCTTAAAGCAATGGTGGCATACCTCTCAACCTGGAAACATCAAAAATCTGGACAAGGCCGATGAAAAATAGGTACAAATCTGTATGCTGATTACTGTCTAATTTGCATGCATAATTATGAAATCCACCCACTCCAATGGAATTGTGGGATACCAACTTTCAAATGCAAACTGAAGAATTGACAACCAAAATATGGCACCAGAGTCCCCCTGCAGCCATTCCAATGTCCCATTACCTGGCTATTTCACCCCATTTACCATAAACACTATTGTGTGCATACTGCTTTACTTTTACAATGATTATTTGGATTTTATTTTTACATTTTACAGCACAACAATGCACAAACACTAATAGATATCTGCTAAACAAAGCAACACTGTCTAAATACACTTGTCATTAAAACTTCTCTGCCCTTGAAACTCACATTCATTGAAACAGCATTGAAACCCACACCACATACAAAGAAAATGCATCTGGCCAGTGGTACATAAAGATTACCTTTGGGCTGTTTTCAAATCATTGCCCCCTTGCGCACAAAACAAGAAACATACATGTGTTATTTTCTTTGATACACCTTCCTGACTTTATTAAATTATATTCCTTGTATAATACAGCACACTTGTTTGACACAGCACATTTTAAATTTATCATTTGAGCATTTTTCCAGTAGGCTGTACTGTAGGCAATGAAACAAAATGCATGAATCAATAATGACAAAACTGCCCAGTTCAGAACATTTCCACCATAAAACTCTACTTCCACACCCACACTATAAATAGAATGATAGTAGTGTAAGCCATAGGCATCTTGCACAGCCTCTTGCACTTATTTTCAATTTCATTTTTTTGGGGGGGGGGACAAAAGGTAAAAAAACAGGGACACATTTTAAACATTGCTTGCATAATTTTGAAAAGTTGCTAGAATAAGATGTGTTACCACCATGCATTTCACTGGCAAGTCTTGAACCCAGGGCCCTATGCACTAGGGTCAGAGCAACATATCACTATGCCAAATCAGCAGTTTCCTGGAAACTAGGAAGACTGAAACTTAATGGCTATCATTTAGTGAATTCAGTTCTCACTTCTCACCATAGCAATCAACCTGTTAGCACAAAAAACCTGGACAAACAAAGCCAATAATGAGGGAATACAAATTCAGTTAGGCATATCAATAGACTCTTGATTACATTGGTAACAGACTCAACAGTGAAACTATTCATGTTAAAATAAACTCAGGCAAAAATGCAAGACTATACAAGAACAAGCATATCTGTCTGATATATGATGTTACTCAAAACAGTACAGCGAGAGGCCTTACAGGGCCTCTAAGTAACATAAATGAACCTTCAGAACAGATAGTATACTTGTTTATTCTCCACCAATTACTGAACTACTTCCCTTGCTTTGACTAACAAGAAATAGCCATTAGATGGCACCCTTGCTGCATTAAAAAAACAGGCTTGTTCCAAATTGTATTATCTTGTAGTTCATAAGACCACATTTATGATTACACAAACACAACTGATACACATTAAACTCCTGTCTGATACACACTAAAGGCACATTTGTGCACCTACTCTCTCTACTCCAAAAACAATGGTACTTTGCTTTGCTCTTACAAATTATTTACAAATTCAATAAATGCTCAGTGTCTGCAGATTGCACACTATTATTCATATTATAAAACTCGTTACTTCATCTCTGTAGTCACACTTTTATCAGAATAAAGGCAACTTGTCACTTATTCAGAGTAGAATATGAACACTCTAAATCCCAAATATGCTTACTTACCCCAAAGGAATTTTATAATTTTGTCTATTTATTAATCAATCAGTTTGAAGTCTGTTTCCATTACTGGCCCTTATCCAAGACCACCAAGTCCTCCAATAATCTACAAAGAAGTCTTATTAATTTTTTCCACCCCTAGCAAAAGAGACACAGATCACAGGCATTATCCAGCAGAGGTTAGGATATCTTTTTGTATGCTCTTCTTAACATCCACACCACCTGGAAAACAGTGCAACACATCACACTTTCCTTGCACCCAAGATCTTCAAAATGCTGTGCACTTTTTGGTAAGGTTGCAACCCCCTTCAGTCTCGTGCAGCAGCTGAACTTCCAGAACTCTTCCCCACAAGATGTTCCTGTAGTAGGGCACCACCACCAACCTCCCCCACAGTATGGGTGGATCTGCCTAACTTGCTCTTTCCCACTCAAGCCAAGCTAACTCCTCCAGCACATGGAGTGCTAATTGAAGCTGGCTTGCCTCAACCACAGTCTCCACTGCTTCACTGTTTGATAATATGGCAGAATGCTTGATATGATTGAAGTACATTGTAGAGTTTACCAGACTCTGTCTTCATTCATATAGCTAGCAAGATACTTTGTCATAGCCTTCCAATTAATCCTTTACAAGTTTTATAGGCATGGGAATGTTTTTATCTCTACACCTCAGTTTCTCTCGTTATTTCTGATGCACATTTGACCTGTCTGTTCTTCCATTGCATCACCATAAGAAACCCATATACCATTACCAATACATTATGTAACACAGAAGAGTCATGGATCACACAATAAATGTATGACACACCTCAAGATGAGAGGTACAAACATATAAAGCTGCTAACAAAAGGACAGTCATCTCCCAAGACCGACTTCTGCCAGCCCGCTCACACAGTTGCCTCTCCCATACTCCTGCATCATTGATTCATGCTCTGTCCCAGGAAACTCCCAAACATCTGCTGACTTGCACTACACCAATGCCTCAGAAAATATATTCCAGGTTCCAACCACCCACTCTCTGCAAAACTGCAACTCCAAATGGTCCCCTTCAGGATACAGTCAATACCTCCTTTCTCCTGCCCATTACCGATCTTCAACTCAGCTCAACCTCTTTTACTTGTCGCTAAGCAGTGCAAACCTACCATACCGTATCCCCCTTTTTGTTGTAACCAAACACATCCATCTGAAAACATACTGACACACCAGCTCATCCTCACCATTTACCATTCTGGTAACTCAGCATCACATGCTTTCTACCATATTCAAATTCCTTTGTTTCTTTGGCTTCCACAAACTGCATACAGTAGTTCAGATGCATCTTTACCAGTGCCCTATCCATTGAGAAAATCCATTTCAGTACTGGAATGACAGAATCTTTGAAACAGAACATCCAAAATGCATGGATGGAAACATGATGTATTTGTTCCAGTAAGACAGAGGCAAGAATAAGGGGGTGCAAGGATAAAAGCCTAATTCACGGAAGGATGGGACAGAAAACTCGGCTCCGCTACACACACACACACACACACACACACACACACACACACACACACACACACCAGCTCTACTAGAAAAATGACAAATTGATAATCTGTGTGCAGATTCTATAATTTATTCTTAGACACAACAGATTATAGATATATTTACAAAATCTTATGCAAAACAGTTTGGCTCGAAAAAAAAAAGGGGCAGTAAGTTGTCCTAGTAGTATCCAGGTAAACCCAGATACTGGAATCAAATTAGATTATATTGAAAAAGAACTGTACAGACTGGATCCAAACAATGTGTAGGGAGGAGACGGAATTAGTAACAATGACCTGAGAACACTTCAGCAAGAACTTACAGTACCATTATATCTATTATTCATTAGGTCATATAAATATGGGGCGATTCCTCAAGATTGGAGACGTGCCTATTAAACCCATTTTTAAGGAAAAGGGAAGTAGGACAAACCCAGAGTCATGTAGACCCTTAAGTCTGCTTTCATGTTGTGGAAAAATAATGGAGAAGGTAATATTGGCTATGTTATTGTCAGAAATGGATAGATTGGGGCTTGAAACAATATATCAGCATGCATATGTTGAAAAGAGATCTATTACCACCTATAACATGATTTTTTATAACAATATAATAACAGCTATGAATGAAAAATTGTGCTGTGATGTAATTTATACAGATTTAACTTCAGCATTTGACAGGGTCATACACATAAGACTGATCAATAAATTAGTACAACTAGGTATTGATGTACTCTTGATAAGATGGATAGCTGCATGACTTACAAATAGGACATGTCAAGTATCATACAGCAACTGGACAGGCAAAATCGTTGGTTACAGTCAGGGTGTCCCACAGGGCTCTGTCCTAGGTCCTTACTTGTTTAGATTGTATCTTTCAGACCTAACATTTTCATCTGAGGTGTTCTGCAGTCTATATGCAGATGACCTGAAATTGGGTAAACTGATTACATGTGTTACAGATAAGGCATGTCTGCAAAATAACTTGACTAAATTGACCATTTGAGCACAGGATAATAATATGCTGATAAATACATCAAAAACTAAGCATATAAAATTTTGTAGGCATAAATTGAAAGGTGAATATTTAATAATAATAATTTAATATTTAATATGGCACACACTGATTGAAATTGTCGACTCATTTAAGGATAATGATAGTTATAGAACTATAGGTTGTATAAAACAATTTATAAAGTCTAGGAAATCAAAAATAATGAAGTCATTATTTGTTTGTTACATTAGACTCAAATTTGAGTATGGAATAACAATATGGAAACCCCATAAGAAAACAAGCATGAGTAAACTGGAAAGAGTACAACGGAAATATACCAAGGGCATTCATGGATGTGAAAATTTACATTATTATGAAATATTAAAATATCTGAACTTGTACAGTGCCTCTTAACAGATATCTAAGAGGAGATCTTATTCAGGTATATAGGGCATTTAGTGACAACTACCTCTGGGAATATTTGGGGTTAACAGAAAGTACTAGAGCATCATCAAACAACCTATGTAGAAGATTCTATAGGAATGAGAAGTGTACTAATTGGTTCTCTGACAGAGTAGCAGATGCATGGAACAGACTACCAAATTACATTAAAGCAAGTACTAGTTTAGATATTTTTAAGAACAGACTGGATACCTATTATGAGAATTAGTGTTTTGGTAGATTGGGAAGCCAGAAGGGCATTAATGCCCGTGCTTGAAATATTTGTATGTATGTATGTATGTATGTATAATTACCCTACACTGAATATCTAAGTACTCAGGTTACTTTCAGCATGTCTTCTGAAATTGCATCTGCAGCAGGTGTGCTGAAGTCTTCATTCAGCATGCTGCACTATCCACAAATAGCCTCCATGAACTTTTCAGAATCTTGTCTATATATTTATAATCTAAGTGCATTAGTATGCATATATACCTAGAGGAGGCTCCAAATGTTTAATATATCATAAGTTTCTAAAACTATAAAATTTTCTAACAATTATGTATGACTGCATACATTACTTCTACCTTTTATAAAGCACATTATTGTCTAAATGACATTGTTTCTCAGCTGTTTCAAAGTCATATTTTGACTGATGAGCAAGTAGCTACTGACAGAAGTAATATGCAAAAAATGCAAGCGTAACTGAAAATGTTCATACTTTAAAACAGAAGCATAATCAAGTATTTGGGGCAAAATAAAAGGTGAAAAGGGTTTTAAAGTCAACATTACATATTGGTCAATATGTGGATGTTTACAGGTCAGCATAGTTAACAAATAACATGGCACTTAGCCAGAATATGACGACTTTAATCTACATAAAAAGTTTACATATACCACTTTTCTTAAGTAACTTGTTATATGTTATATTTTGGCACCAGTTATGTGCAGAACAAACTTTCTGAAACTTAATATGTAATGTACTTTTTTTTTGGTAAAAAGAATAAATGCATTTGTTACATTGTATTATCAAACAATCCAGCCAATTAAATTTGGTGAAGTACATGGTAAGGAACAGTGCTGCCCTTAATCAGAGCTGCTGAATAGTTAAGAAAACTGGTAGATTACCTGGGACAAAGATGAAGGATGGCCACTAGCAGCAAAAGTGGGTACATACAGTATTTTCAGATGCAGCTGTCTGCACCAAGCACAATTTCCCTTAAGAGCACACAGGGACCACACTGCAGACCTGGGGCTGGACTCTTTGTCTCTCTCCAGGCCTCAAATAAGACTCCACACTGACCACTTTGGAGAGCTGTGTCTCTTTTCCAAGTAGTTGATACACACACACACACTGGATATTTGAACCACACACACACACACACACACACACACACACACACACACACACACACACACACACATGGGAAAGGCTGGCATAGATTTACCAGCTGTGCCCCCTCTGCCCAGACAGTAAGGTAATTACACTGTCACCAGTCAGCCTCTCTAAGGCTCTTACAAGGGTGCCTGATTATATTGAGTCAAATTAATACTAGTGCAAATGGTAGTTGACCAATGCAGCAAAGCTTTCAGGAGCATGTTACTAAAATAAGCATAAATACTCTTAAGATGTTAAAAGTTTTCTCTAAAAGACCAACCACAATGAAAGGTAAATAAATACTTAATAATAAATAATAAAATAGAAAACATGAGAATACTGAATATCTAGTTACAATAAACACCAGAGTTTCAATCACACAAAATATAAAAAAACACAGTTGGATAGATTCACACAGGCAGGAAAACACTATCTAACTAATCTCACTAATATTTCCTGACTGAGTAAATAATTCCTGTTCCCTGGTTACTTACTAAAGCAAGGCAAGATGAAGTGTATTGAGTTGCTTACTACAACAAGGCAAGATGAGGTGTGAGGTTGCTTAGGCAAGGTGAGGAGTGAGACTGTGTAAGACATCTGTGAGAGATCTTTCTTGTCAGGTTCCAAAAAACAAAGTGCTGTTGTGAGAGTTTTGCCATATCTCCCACTAATATCTGAAGAATCATTCAGTGCTGGTTATAGATTGACATCACATCTGGTCACCTGATTCTGATACAATACACACCCATGGCTTTTCTAAAATCTATTGCAGCATCTGAAAGCTATAAACCAATTTCAAAACTTTCACCCTTTTAGGGTAGCAATTAGTTCAACCCTAAGGACTATGCAATAAGATTCCTAGTCCTGGTTTTCCCAGACAATTTTGTCTCTGGCTGCAGTCAGACTTGTAATGTAAAATCTTTATGGCCTAATCCAGCCCATTTAATTTATTTTCAACCTATTTTTCAAAATTAGCTGGAGTGAGATTAACTTTATCCCTTCCAGAATTCTGTTAAAACATATGCACTTAATCAGTTATAATAATACTATCTGACATGTATGTATATCTCTTTCCTGTCTATCAGGACCCACTGTTGATGCATTTTAACACAAGCAACTTTACAAATACATTTTTAACACAATAATCTGTACAAATCAGTGTGATAGTCAAATGACATAAAATCATTTACAAAACGCCAGGTAGCTATGCTAGCATATGCTACATATGCACTGCCCTACCTTCCCTGGCACAGATGGCACTACCTCATATCATCACAGGGGGCAGCATAAAATTTCCCCAGCCCTTGAAGATGGGTTCAGTGAGCTCATCTGTGCTTAAGCACCTTAACAGATGTTAGAGAATGTAGTTGTAGTCTGCAGGTCTCTCAAAGGCAACAAACAGCAGCTATGTTCAATGCCATGGCACCAAGAGAAGGAAGATATGTAGACAAGGCTGTCAAACAATATGACAATTAACTGGATAGTGGTCATTGTCAAATGACTCCTCTAAAAGTAGACACACAAACACAGATATAGGTTCATAGTTTCATAGGGGGTTACTAGTCTAACAGCCCCAGAGCCCTTATAAGCCTAGTCATGTTATACCGGGGGCACTCTTAGAGTCTTAGACATCCTATACCCAAGTTAATCCAAATGACCATGGATAACTGGATGTTATTTGCATAGCAGGTCTAAGGTCAGCACGGATTACCTCGTTCCATAAGGGGCATGGGTACTACCCCCCAGGGTGAATATATGGTCTCCCATCAAATTGTCCAGGGTACACTTGAACATGTTGATTGAAGAGCTCTGCTTGACATGAATTGTGAGTATATTCCAAAGGAGTGCCAAATTCTGAGTGACATATCTGTCTCTTTAGCATGTTCTATTGATGTCACAGGCTAGGTTAAGATCCCTGAAGTGAATGACTCTTATCTCATTTGATTTGCAGATGTGCAACATTAAGGCAGAGTCTGAGACTGCTCTGTAGGCCAGGCACAAGTCACCTCTCAGCAGCCTATAAGATACAGAGTACAGTGACAGGGCTTTCAGTCTATCCATGTAAGACATTATTCAGAGACCCGGAATTTTCCTTGTTTGAAACCTCTGTGGTCTGTCCAGCTACTCCAGGTGTCTGGTAAGGTACATGCAAAACAGGGCATTGTACACAATCAGTGGTGTAACGAGGGTCAAGTACAGTAGAGTTATAACATCCTTAGACCTGGATGCAATGCCCTTACTTATCAAATGCACAATATAGAAGGCTTTTCTTACTGCTGGGGAGACATGGTGATCCATGTTTAGATTTCTATCAACTTGAGTTCCCAAGTCTCATACCACTACCACCATAGATAGACATAGATATAGATAAAGATATATAGGCTACTTACAGTAAAACTACTCATTAACAATGATAAAAGAAAAAAAAAATGTAACTTGCTGTGGTACAGATTGTACAGAATAGCAACAAGCATTAAAACAATGTACAAACTTACTTTTCAGCAAATAACATTATTATATAATCTAGAAATGCAGGCTGAGACTGAAATCGGTAAAGAAATATAAATAAAATAAAATCAATTTTACATGTATTATGTTGTTATGTTTGTGAAGATATAAATTAGAACAAATTAGGTGGCTGAAAATCTTACTGATAGAAATAAGACTTGAGGGATTTCTTGACCAGCTAAACAGATGGATGGAGCACAAAAGGATCATAACAGGCAAAGTTACCTATAGATAAAGTGTAGGCTATTTTTATTCCCACATATAAGAAGCAGACAAATCAAGAAAGACAAGAAAGGGTCAAGGCAAGCATTTTCTTCTCATACTTTTAGCTGTTGACAAACAAGAGGAAATCGGATGAGAATAATGACTAGTTCATGTTAAAGGAATCACTGCCACATTCAGCACTTGTTGAAGTCACCCCATATATAAGTGGGTTATATCTTGTGAAAGAGCCATTTATGTAAGTCAAATCAATACTATGCTGTAGATGATAAAATATAGCTAATTGTGTTGACTGGCATATCAATTGTATAAATGTGTTGTAGTGAATTAACAGTGATATACGTTTCTTCAGAATTCCTGTAATGAAAGATTGATTCCTTAGATACCTGATGATGGCATGGAGATCTTCTGTCAATGTGAAGTTTGTCTACAGTGCAGCATAAAGAGACCCTTATATGATAGAATACCCATGTACAATATAGGTACCAGTATTGTTATTATGTTCATCCCCTTTGTTATTACTCCAACAACATTTCAAGTTTCTTATGCAACTAATAAAAATCTTCAACAAAAGTACTTTGACCAAAAGGGTATTGAGTCAAAATGAGGTTTCTGTTACAAAAATAACCGATATTACTGATGACACTAGTATGACATTCTAATAGGAACTAATAAAATACAAAATATGGCTTACAATAAATGGCATAAATAACAGTAAAAACATTACAGATAAAATAGACTGTTTAACTCTAATAATAATCAGCAAATTAAGTATGGATGCAATTCTAGGAACTATCAAAAAGTCAAATAAATATGCTAATGAAGTACTTATAAGGTGACTGCAGATTCTGCACACATTTGCCAGATTCCAAAATAAAACTTTTGCATTAAATGATAAGTTGTTACAATATAGTATGCTAATACCTTCCTGCAAGCATTCAGGAGAGGTCATCTGTGCAACTCTTTCACAAATCTAAATGTATACTATACTGCTGTATTATCCTGTGAATTCCACAGCTAAACTTTAAAAAGACAAACTGCAGTGAATATACTTGAGCAGTCCGGGTATTCCAAGAAATATCTGAGCACAATCTATAAATGCATCATATCTGTAGATAGCCAGCATGGTACTAAGCCAGCTCTCTCACCATGAAATAATTGATACAGATTAGACAGACAGCTGATGGAGACTGTGTGTAGGATGTGTGCACCCAATATGTCTTCCTGCAGCCTGTGGGTAATCTAGTCCCAGTAGACGCAAAGGTGCATCTATATCTGGGTATGCTGGCCTTGGAGACATTCTAGTAGCATATATGTTATACCATAGAGGGGTCTCAGTGCACTTGCAAATCTCACACTCAGAAGTTCTTGGCAGTTATGTGTAGCAAAACTGGATGACCATCCAATTCCAGTAATATCTAAGGAGCGCCATACTTCCTTGGAATAGTTCTATGCCACTGACAACGTACCCTGTGTCCTTGGTGTAATTAACTACGCTCATGTTCCAATAGCCCTCTCTCCATCAATAACAAAAAGTGGTGGCTGCCATTCATTTTACAGGTAGTGTGGCCTGCAAATGGCCTCGTTATTATCTTTATGGGAACACAACCTGGTGATGCACAAGATGTTGCTTTATTGAGGAAAAGTGACCTATGGTCTCCTTTTTAAGAGGATAACATCTCTGTGGGACTACTACTTGGTAAGTTTATCTCTGTATCAGTAATGTGTTATGTCTCCCAACATGATACTATAAAGCAATGGGTCAAATATCCTATATGCTTTTGCCAACAAGTGACTGCATGGCTCATGATACTATGCATTACTCCAACTACACCTGAGGAGGATGCATTGGATATCAAACACGTTTTGACAAGAAACGCCAATGAGGAATTGTTTGTCATGCTGAAATCATGATTCAGATGCCTGGACACATCAGGTGTACACTGCAAATCACACCAAAAAGGCTGTGATAATGGTCACTGTGTGAGTCACATTATGTAATATTATTACATATAAATACAGTGATCTGCCAGCACTAAGTATGGGCAATCTACTCCAAAATGCCCAGATGTTTAAAGTGGTGCTGTTAGAGCATTCACATAATGATCAGGAGGCACAAGGATGAAAACATCTGGGTGTGGCTGACAAAGAGGTGTGCGTATATGTTACCTGAGGTAACATAACAATTCTGTCTCAGAACTTTTATCCATGGCACATCAGCCATACTCATGTAAACAGATAAGCAAGTGATGGGGACCCCTTGGTATCAACATAGCAGCACCATATGTGACAGCAACATTCATCATTGTAAACCGTGTTCATTCAGAACATCATACAGTCCATATAACTGTCATTATGTGTCATGCTGCACAAAATCATTTTGTTAACAAATGAACAGAATGTATGCCAATGTGTACAGAGAAGTGCATAAGAATTATAAATAATGGACTGTAGGACAGAAGTCATCTTTCTGTGTTCTTACATTATGCAATAGGTCAGAAAATACAACATTGCTGCACATGTGCAACCAATGAGAAATGGCACAACTCTTCTGATAGCAAAAATTATGCTAGATCCTTGTTATACACTATTATCTTGCCACTGGCTGCACAAATGAGCTAAGTTTTGCTGCACCTCACCATGAAAATCTGAAATAAAGTACAACTAATGCCTTTACTACAACTGCTTCAGTAGCTCAGTGCACTGATGAAATTATTTTTTTGTGTCAATCTACTGGGTGAGGGGTTTAAATTATTTGGGGTTGGATATTTTTTACAATGTTTGCTTTGCAGGCTGCAAATGTGTGTGTATTTATGAGTCCTTTTTGTCTGAGTGTTTTACTGGTTTCTATTACTTTTACATTGTAGGGTGAATATCACTAGTAAAGGCATGAGAACAAATCCCTTGATACCTGTCGTTGTCTTCTTACCATCAGTCTGACATGTGATACGTTTTCCTAATATGTGTGTTTTATAACACCTTTTAGTCTGACTTCTTCAGTGCTTCCCTTGTTAGGGAACTGGGGATATACAGGCATGGGGACTGATCTGGAAGGTCAGTTCCTGTGAGGATATCATATTTCCATTTGTAGTGATATCCACATCATACAACAGGGTCTATATTAGATCAGCGAACGCTTAAAAAAGCGAACGCTGATTGATTGACCTTATGTAAGCGAAAGCTTACAATCTCAAACTGTCAGATCAGTGATTTTTTTCCTAGGGAAAAAAATCGCTCATCCAAAACACATACACACAACACAAGCACACCAAACAAACAGAAATCCACACACATACACCTAAAATCTGACACCTACACTAAACTATGCACACACCACTCACTATCCACTTACCTTAACCCAAACCCTAACTCTAACCCTAAGGTCTGTCACTATCACACACTCACCTCACCCGCTCCCTAACCCTGCTAAAGAGAAAGGCTCTGGTGTAGTGGTGTAACAAGGGACTAAGGCAGTGGGATATACAAATGAGCAAAATTTACTGAACAGCAAATTGGGAGACCATTGTCTGTGTGCACCTAACCATGTAGGCGCTATAAAGCAGTGGTGTAGCTGACACAAAAAGGGGGTGTGTCATGCTTGGTGTATGCACAATGGAGCTCTACTGCTTCCATTTCAGCTTAGCTAAGCACAGTGTGTCTGAGGCTGCATTTATTTATTCCATGAAATGAAGAGCGTGTTCGCATCCAGGGGAGGGCCATTTCTGCTTAAAAGTGTTTACCTTAGATAAACAAGTTTGTATGGTGTGCACCGTGTCTTAAAAAAAACAACAAAAAAAAGTGGAAATAGCAGAACTGTTTACATTTGGGCAGCTGGTTTGTGTGGCAGAATGTGGGACTTAAAAGGGGCAGAAATGGGAAGGGGGGGGAATAGCAAAATAAAAGCAATCAAGTACAAATAATTTAGCTGGCAGGTGGGATGAATCATAGTCAGCCAATCATACAGGCAGCATCTGCATCACAACAGTATAAACTATGCAAATACCTTTCAGTCTGTTTTTTTTCCCACAAACTCTGCAACATTGGCATACACACTCAAAGGAATTTCAACCAACAAAATGTTAGGGGCTGCTGTTGCTTTGATACATCAGTATGTGCTAGAGGCTGAGGGCGGTGTGGAGGATAATGCTGACAACCGTCCCAGACTGAGGAGGAGGAGAAGAGTGTTCAGACCCAGGGTAACATATCAGGGGCTACATAATCTGGAGATACTAGAGCATTATAGAATGGACAGGGACATACTTCACCAACTCATCAAGCTATGCCGGCCTCACCTCAGACCCAGAGCCAACAGAGTGGAATGCATCCCATTAGACACCAAGGTATGTGTATCTTTAAGAATACTAGCTACAGGTACTTTCCAAAGACCTACTGGGGACATCATGGGGATCATACAGGCATCTGCATCCAGGGTACTCCACCAGTTCCTGGATGCCATGCTTCCACATGCTGGTGAGCACATTTACTTCCCCAGCACCCGTGAGGAGAGGACCAGCAATATGCACCTCTTCCACCATGTACCAGACTACCCGGAGGTCCTGGGTGCCATAGACTGCACACACATTCATATCAAAGCACCACACGGTGAACTGGGTTGGGTCTACATAAACTGCAAGGGCTTTCACTCCAACAGCCAGGTCATGTGCAATGCCCAGGGCATTATCATTAATGTGTGTGCTGGCAGCCCTGGAAGCTATCATGACTTCTATATCTGGCATTCCTCAATGCTGTACCAGGGATTTGCCAGGGGAGAACATCCCATATGGCCATCTGGTGGGGATGCTGGCTATGCACTGGAGCCATGGATGATGACACCCATGAGAAATGCACACAGTCTCACTCAAGAACGCCATAAAGAGGTGCACGCACAAACCAGGATCACTATAGAGCATGTGTTTTGGATGCTCATGTTACAGTTCTGCTGTCTTGACATATCTGGTAGAGCCCTGCAGTACTCTCCAGCCACATGTGCACACATGTTCATAGTATGTGCCATGCTGCACAATATGATCCTGTGGAAACAGCTGCAGCAGGAACAGCACAGGGAAGTGCCACACAGCCCCCCACCATTGCCAAGGTCCCCCCAGCACGGAGGGACTTGGAGGGTGAACCCGCTGAGCCAGCTCCTGTAGGCAGATGGAGGCATGCCCAGTATGCCCTGACCTTGGCAAAGAGGCAATGCATAGCACACACACTGACACTGTAGGGACCCAAAGACTGATACATCTCTCTGACTTGCACACAGCAGTGAAATGGATGCCACACACATCCCACTACCTGTACCTTACCATGTATAGGCAGTGTACTTTGTGCATCCGACATAGTCAACCCTCAAGCACCATCTTCACAACTGCTGCAGGCACAAGGTAAGTCAGTCTTCTTAACAATAAATGAATGGAGTAGTATGTTCTGGTAAAATATCTATGGTATCACTGCATGCATGCAAGGGAATGGGGTGGCCTACTAGGGCAGCAGCAGACAACTGACAGCTATGTGGGACACCAGGAAATATTTGCCCATTATGGGCTTCACCACACTATGCAGTAGTACCCAAGGTGGCAAATCCCACTGCATTATATGTGGGGGCCAACTAACTGGGGTCATATCTCACAGGCATGGATGTCAGTGTGGGGGGCCCTATACTCACCCCTCAGCCTCACTCAGCAAGTCAGCTGTACAAAACCATTAAGAAATGTCTGACAAAGGCCCACAAATTGTGACAATGATGAAATACCCCATCACAGACTTTACACAGTGATAGTACAGCAGGTTTTGCAGTTGCAGTAAGGCTCTGAAGAGGAAGAAGTCTGAAACTCAAATGGATGCCATTACAATCTGACCTGTGGTCTTTAGTGATATGCCTCTAGTCTTCAAGACAGGGCACAATACTATGCTAAATGGCACCAAAATGTAAAGCAAATAGCACAGTTTGTGCAAATGTGTACAGCTGGCAGGTGTGACCAACACACCCATATTCCCATAGAAAATCAGTAACATGTATGTTTGTAGGAAAATAGCAGCAGAGCACACATTGCCAGGCCTGTCCCAAACTACATGATAACTTTTTGCATCATGAGGGGTCAATGAGCTATGTATATGTGCGGTTAATACTGTCAGGATATGGCCAGCACTTATTCCCAGCTGTTGTGTCGTAGTGGCCTAAGTACACTACTGTGGTTGACAAAGCCATGTTCCAAGAACTGCAGTGCCAACTAATCTGCATGTCAGCTGCACCTATGGTAGGAGTGGTATTCACTGTCCAGATGTCAATATCTGTTATTGCAGGAAAGCTGGACAGGTCATGGACAGGGGCCACACATATGGACAGTACAGAGCTTGGAGTAACCTACACAGTGCCTACCATACCTCTCAACTGTACAGACCTATTGTAGAATGTTCAGAGGTTAGCATCATAGTTGTGGTCTGTATGTCATAAAATATAATCACCTTTCTAGGTTTGTAAGGTCAATACTGGAAAACGGTCTCTATATTTAGGCCTTTGTCCCCTAATTACTTATGGCTTCGTCCAGATGTCTGTCTCTCAAAGTTGAGAGGTATGGTGCCTAGTAGGACAGCAGGTACCTGAAGGTAAGTGTACTGCCAGTTTATAAAAGGCTGCCTCCTCTCTGTGTCAGCACTGACAACATGTCATTGGCCAACAGCCACACCCCTAGAATGACACAGGTTGTCACCGAAGTAGCCAAGTATTCCTTGTATATCTGTTCTGCTTGTCCTAACATTGCATTTACCTTTCAGCTATTTGCAAAATAAGAAAGGGTCATGTCAAAACAGCAAGGGCAGACAGTGGGGAAGCAGATGTCATACCCATAACAGCAAACAAGCAAGTACCAAACTGGTCTCCCAACTGTCTCTGTTTGGCAGATCATTATTAACACCCTGTCCCCATGTTTGGGTCTTTGTGTGACTGTCATATTTGGGCCTTTCCAGATGTCAGTCTGTGATGGTATGACAGCTAGGCCCACATGTAGCCTCATAATAACATATAGCAACACAAACCATCTAAGGACCAGAGCATGAATGGAGTGGTGCAGTGATGTACAACCTGCTAAATAGGTACACTCAGAGGTGTGAAGTCCACAGTCTTGTGTGTGAATTTACGGCATTTACCCTGCTCACATCAGAAATACGAATACATAACAGCAGCCACTGTGGGCAAAGCCTGTGACTGGACTACAGAAGTACAAAGAGACACACATAAGGGGAAGGGGAACTACAGGCCAGACAAATGGAGAATGTGCACACCAGAGCAAGTTTTGCAGTAACATGAGTGCCCTGCAGTGTATGGAGTCAGTAAACATCACCTGCAAATACACAACACATAGCCACATATGTGGAGGTCCACAGCAAATCAAAACCCCAAGCAAAGGACACCCCAGAGGCAAAAACACGTGAGAACTCCACAAACCTACTCACCACAGACCAGACATAGTCCACACACCAGGATCTTGCAAACACTAAGGCCTTACCATACACCCAACATATTACTCATGGAAGACTCCATGGTGAGACACACAGATGTTCCACATTCCAAGCAGGATAAGGCAAAAGTCATGGTTACTTGTTTTCTGGTGCCATAATCTGCCATATCACACATGCACTCAAGTCACCCCTGAAGAGGTACAGGTATCACTCTGGCTTGGTCCATGGCAGTGTGAATGATGTCATATGTACCACCCGGACTATAAGAAGACATACATGATTCAGCTTGCCGAATATATGTCCTATGCAGGTATGTCCCTAGCCTTAAGCAACATCCTGCCATCACCCAGAGTGATGTCTTAATACAAACAGAAAGCAATTGTCAATAATACTTGGCTCACTTACTGGTGTCATCCCAGGGTGATCCACTGCCTGCCAGCCTGGGAACATATGACTGACAAAATGCTGCCTTGCTACAGATGGCTGGCATCTGTCTCACCTGGCCTACAGGCATCTGGCAAAGTCCCATGCCTCACCCATAGTGCCTTTGTAGGGAATATCATGGTGTCCATACTACCAACATAACACAGTCAAGAAAACGCAAATGAAAGGCCATGCTGCTAAATGCTAGGAGCATACCTCTCAACCTCATAGATCAAGAAATCTGGACAAAGCCAAAAATAATGTGGGGATAAAGGCCCGAATATAGGGATACTTTTTAAATATTGCACATATAATGTTACTAAGTTGATAGAATAACAGGATTTGTATTTGTATGAAACTCAAATGTCTCTGTCATTATGTCCTGACTTCAACCCTGAGTGATTTGCAATAAACCTGCTTGAAAACCACAATGTTATGGAAAACTGACCAGATATATGAGGCATGAATCTGGTCATTCCGTGAAATTCTGTACAGTTGAGAAGTATGGCTAGGAGTCTAAATAAAATGCACTCATTGCAGGCAGTCATAACCCTGGAAGATGGTGACATATCTGCACTCACAGAAACCTGGCCCACAGCTATGGAGAGAAACACATCCTTACCTGATCACTCATTCTATCACATAGCCAGACCCCAAAATGTGAACAGAAAAGCCAAAAGAGGTGGAGTATAAATATATGTTAGAGAGACACACATCTCTCGGCTGGTCAAGCAGACTGATACACATGAGACACTCCAAGTGCAGTAAACTGGAAACAAGACCCCAATGCAAATTATAGGTAGCTACAGACAAACATATCTGACTCAGGACACCCACCCCACATATCTGGCCCTCTACAAATCTATCAGGATTCCACCCATCACCCTGATCCTGCCTAACTTACATTACCCAACCATGGATTGGAAATCCAACCATGACAGAACAGAAATGCACAGAGATTCCTCCATCTTAGCAATGCTACATCCCTAGGACAGCCACTTTATACCCCCACAGGATGTGATACCTATGTCGGTCTTGGCAGTAACCGACATGGTCAACCACTGCAGCAACCCTATGGTATCATCTTTCCTGGCAAGATCTGACAGAAAAGTAGTCACGTGTCATATTACCATCACCCCTGACCCACCTCTAGCTATGGTAAAAGGAAGATGTCCGACAAGCTGATCATAACCACCAGTGGGATGGTATAAACAGCTGAACAGCCCCCTACATGACTACAGGAACAGGTCCCAGCTTCCAAATGTATACAAAATTACTCTGCCAGCATTTATACAGAGATGCACGAAATCAGGAATGCCCATCACCATCTGCAATGGACAGTAAACTTGTCCACAAACATTTGCAATAAAGGAACTATATAACACAAGGATAACATTGCTGAACAGGACCAAGAAAGAGCAGGTGCACAATTGGAAGTAATCACCCCTTAACATGAACAAACTAAGAAGAACACCAGTGAAATCCACTAAAGGCAAAACCGAGTCCAAATTGCCCACATCTAAGACAGACAATAGTAAGGCATCCCTCACATATGTCATAATTCCCAAACAAAGCTCCCAGATCTGTGCAGAATTGGTGGTCAAGGACACCACATACACAAATGCTGTAGATATAGCAAATCCACTGGTTGACAGATTCAATGGAAATGTCTTACATCTGCCCCCCATCATGGAAGAAGGACATCCCCAGTACCTGAACACCCAACCCTCATCACTAGGGAACAGGGCATCACTGTCCTCTCAAAGTCAAGAAGACAGCCTCCATGGGACCTGAAGACATCCCAGGCTGCAGCCTACTGGAACCCAGGCATGAACTGGCAGCATCATTATGCACCCATCACAGCTGAGTGGCAGACAGCCACTGTCATGACTTCACAACAAAGTGGACTGTTCACCGATCCAGGAAATTAAAGACCCATCAGCCTAACTTGCCTGATCTGCAAGGTTATGCAATGGATTATCATGGATCACATTAACAGGGACATTGGCAAAATCCAAATATTGTACAATACACAGTCTGCCATTCTCAGGGGAGGTGTGTCAGTGAACTCTGGATGTCTTCCCTGAGGCAGCCAACAAAGGCATGGATGAAGGAAAGATGGTGCACTCCAGCCACCTTGACCTGGCTAAAGCCTCACATACAATTCCCCACTTGGCCATAGTATATGAACTCTGTCGACTAGGCAGCAATCCATATGTTACCAGATGGGTAGCAAACCAGTGAATTGATAGAACCCACATAATCAAAATAGGGGTAGCCAACTGAAACAGTACAGCCATACTGAGTGACATACCCCAGGGATTGTTCTGGGGGCCCATGGTATATGGGAAATACATCCCTGATGTGCAGGCCAAAAACATTGACCTATAGCTGACCAAGTGGGCAGATGACTACAATCTGGGAACAGACATCAATACCCAAAATGATGTGAACATCCTGCAACAGGATCTCACCAAAACAAATGACTGATGCCAGAAACATCGCCTCAAGCTGAATGTCTGCAGATGCATCAGCATCCTCTTTGGAGAGACTGATGACCCCACATAGTATCATATTAACAAAAATGTCCTACATACACAATCAGTAGTGTGGCATTTGGACATCCAGGGTAATACCAACCTGAAGTGTGAGCTCCATGTCTTTCATTGTACAGAAAGCTTTATAGATGGGACAACTCAGATGTAAGGGTTTTCCATCCAGGGACAATGAGGTCATAAGATCCATGTATGCTAACCTTATAAGGCAAATTATTTTGTTCAACACCCCCTTCGGCATGTACCTCACAAAGCCCATGCAGCAGCCAGAGAGACCACAGAATTTCCTCACTGGGAGAATGCAGGACCACAAACACCTACCCTACACAGATAGGCTAACAGCACTGTCCCTCTACTCGGTTCCATACAGATTCTGCAGAGGTGAGCCCTGTCTGGCATACAAAGCAATCCACACCCAGTCTTGATGGAACTGTTGCACATCTGCAAGTCAAGGCCTACTTGATCTACCTGTAGGCACAGCATCAACCTGGTCTGTGATATCAATAGGGCTTGTTGGTGTGACAGATACATGTCCCACACACTCCCCCATCTGTAGAATACACTCCCTGTCTACACCAAGCCAAGTGCCTCAATACCCCTAGTGAAGTGCTCCCTGTATAAGTGCATGGGAAGCAGAACATACAGTCCGGTGATTCCAACTGTGTCCCTGCTGGACAGGGGCTCTGGGTGCTGACATGTCTTAACATGGGCAACACTCTCATCTGTGAGGGTTATAAGGGCTTCAGGGCCAAAAGCCTACTAACCTCATATCAACCTATCAACCTATACACAGATGTCTGTCAGTGCTTGACAACATTACTCTGTACTGCTCTGCCACTGACGTATGGAGCATACCACACAGATAATGGACATCACTGCCAGTAGAATTCACTCTGTACCCACACCCATACCTTTCAACCTCTTATAGCAAGACATCTGGACAAAGTCATAAATAAAAGTGCAAGAAAGGCCCAATTATAAGCTTGTGTTTTAAATATTGTCCTTACAAACTTAGAAAGTTGGTAGAATAACAGGTTTTGCTTTAGCATGTATTGCCTGAAGCTTATGAAGTCTGAAATACAAATGTTCTGTCATTATTTTCCTAATTTTCACTTTTTAAGTATATGCTACCAACCGGCCAGAAAACCACAGGTGTATGACACACGGATAAAAAATGGACAAACATCTGGGCAATCTTACCAAACCTGTACAGTTAAGAGGTACACCCACACCAGGATATGACCTTTCAGGTAAGAAGAATACCACACAAGCAGAAGATCCCCAGCCAGTATATCACCAAGGTACTGGACTGTTTACACAGCTTCATCAGTCAATTGGCTATAGCCACACCTCTCAACTGGCCGGATTGTGCAAGAATGTCTAGTGTTTGGCTCATAATATTGGTCTGTGCATCATCCATCTTGTAATTTCTCTGGTAAATCATTGTGATGATCTGAGAATTTCTGTCAGTAGGTAATGACACAATACATTACAGTGTCAAATGTCACGTATGTCAGAAAATGTCTGCTAAAACAGACCCTGTAACTCTAGCAAATCATACATTAATAAGAGAAATAGTTACAGTATCTCCCTATGTTTGGGCCATTGTCTCACCATTTTGGCAGGCTATCACCAGATATCTTGCACTAACAGGCTGAGAGGTATGGCTGTAGCACACAAAACACTGGACTGGAGTACAACAATCTCTGGAATGGAGACCCACACTTACTATAGAAGGTCATACTGGGCATGCTTCTACACTTAGAAGTAAAGCCCATGTCAGAAACCACATCAGACTACATATCTGTATTGTGCAGATGTCTTTGAATACACACAGCTATGTACACCTTAACTGTCTCCACATAAACCTATTAGACAGGATTACCACAGCCAGCTGTAGGTGGCTCCTATGTGGTATATCTGCATCTGTTGCTTGTGATATACACACACACACACACACATATATATGGGCAACATATTACAATATGTCAACCATATACATACATCAACATGGGGAAGAGAGAGACAGATGGTGATAGAGAGAGCGAGAGAGAGAGAGAGAGAGAGAGAGAGAGAGAGAGAGAGAGACAGGAAGACACACAAAGAGAGTGAGTCATACACATGGATAGCCTGAATGGTATAGAGTGATGTCCTGCTGCAGACAGTTGCATACCAGTTGTAACCAGCTGCACGTACCAGCATGAAGGTGAGATCCATCGTGTGATACTACTGAGGTTCGGATTGTAATATCACATCAATTGCCTTTGTGTGTATGTGTCTCTAGGTTTAAGTATTAAGAGGCATTTCCCACCCAGTATACTTCCCATTGCCCTACTTTACAAGTCTGCTGATGTCATTCACCTTAGAAATACCATTGGAATGGCCTCAGCCCTATAAGCTCTGTGGCACGTGCGATTATTGTGTAACAGTATAGTACAAATAACTATATAGGTAAGGGTTCTAATCTCAGTCCTGGCATATTTAAGTGTAGGTGGGTGTGTCTGCAGGCATAATAGTTTTAGTCCTTTCCAACCCAGTACAGTTCCCATTGCCCTACTTTACAAGATCTGCTGATGTCATTCACTTTAGAAGTACCTTTGGACTAGCCTCAGCTCTATAAGCTCTGTGGCATGTGCGATAATTGCGTAACACTATAGTACAAATAACTAGATAGATAGGGGTTCTAATATCATTCCTGGCATATGTAAGTGTGTGTGTGTGTGTGTAGGCATGCGGTAACTGCATAACACTGTAGTACCAACAACTAGATTGGTAGGGGTTCAAAACTCATCACTGTGCGTGTGTGTGTGTGTGTGTGTGTGTGTGTGTGTGTGTGTGTGTGTGTGTGTGTGTGTGTGTGTGTGTGGGGGGGTGTCACTGCCCTCTTTACAAGGGCTGCTGATATCATCCACCACAGAAGTACCTGTATACACTTCTCAGCCCTATAAGCCCTGCGGCATGTGCAATAACTGTGTAATACAACTGTACAATTAATTAGATAGGCAAGGGTTCTAATCTCAGTTCTGGCAAATGCGTGTGTGTGTGTGTGTGTGTGTGTGTGTGTGTGTGTGTGTGTGTGTGTGTGTGTGTAAGTGAGGCCTTACCCTCTCAGTACACTGCCCATTGCCATACTTTACAAGGGATGGCAATGTTAATCACCTTAGCAGAACCTTGGGAAGTACCTGTATACACTTTTCAACCCTATAAGCTCAGTGCCATGGGGATAACTGCATAACACTGTAGTGCCAATGACTAGATAGGTAGGGGTTCCAAACTCAATACTAGCAACTGTGTGTGTATGTGTGTGTGTGTGTGTGTGTGTGTGTGTGTGTGTGTCTGAGAAGTATATTCCCTGTGACTGTTGTGTGTGTTGGTATGCCATTTTAGTGCCTGTTGACTCCCTCACCATGGCATTACTTTGCAAAGCCAATTAATGGCATCTGCTGTGCATGCAGCATTTTAAACTGTACAGCCCATACCAGCCATCTGTACATATGTATATGGAATACCCTGATATTTGCAACCAATATGTTGTCTGTGACCCCTAACAATGGGCATTTATGAAATACAGTTCCAAACTGTCGCAGTCACTGTAGTGACAGACATGGCAGCAGCAGACCTTGTACCTGTCTGAAACATAATGCTGATAGACAGACTGTTTCTCTCTCACTGTATCACATCACATCACCTTGCAGCAGTCTACAAACAGACATCAGGTGAATGCCATATGTGAAGCTGGGGCAAACAGTAAACATCGGGCACACCAGTCACATATTGCTGTGACACACATGGGAAATGGATAGCAGAGCAGGTCATGCAATTGAATGCACCTTCCAAAGGGTATGTGTTGTTACATAACGGGGTGACAAAGGACACATAATAGGTACACCTGTCAAATATCGCTCCTATAAACATATAAAAGTGATAGCATAACAGGGTTTGCATTAGCATAGATGGTCTGACTGGTATGAAGTGTGCAACTCGTAACGTCTGCCATTATGTTATGAATCCAGCCTGCAATGGTTTGGCAACAATGTGCCAGACAGACACAGGTGTATGAGAAAATGGACTACTAATATGTGGCATGCATCAGGACAGTCTGTGCAAACTGCATGGTTGAGAGGTATGTCTGAACCACCCTGAAGGTTGCAGTCCATGTTTGGCAAGGTGTAACCTGTGCTGACAACTGAAACAGTTAAAAGAGGTCCCAGAACTGTGGGACAAGAAACATGTCATACAGGTCTGTACTGATTTCATAGAGAAGTGATTGCACATCAGAAGCACCTTAATGTCATGAGAAATACTATAATCAAAGATAAGGTCACACAAAGAATGTGACATACTAACATACCAGAGGACATCCTGTGTGTTGCACTTGTTGTGGGCATGCTATGTGCTGCCAACTGTCACATTACTGCAACTTGTTACCCACACTCCACAACTGATAATGTCACACACACATTGCATGTTGCCTATATGTAGAGATGAGAAGGCCCTGTGACTATTGTGTGCCCACAAGATAGGTGAATCTGTTGGGGTTAAGGTCATGGCTAGGCTTGTGAGGGACCTAGTGCCAGTACACCAGTAATCTCCTCGGTATGCATGAGCCTGTGGTACTAAGGAACACTAAGGTAATATGTATGAAGGCTAGCTGTCTGTGATAAGGGGTATGTATGCAAGGTCACACTGTCTGCCAACAGTGTCCCTCACACACTGTTGCATGTATACACACCTGGTAAGCATGTACATATACAGCTGTACCTTGGCTATGAAGCAGTCAATGTTTTTCCACTCTGCTATACTCCACATTGGTAATTTCTGCAGGGCCACAGCATGCAGACACACAGACACCTGGAGCACAAACAGAACATGGTATGTCAGTCTACATTCAGTCAGCGGTACTAACATCAACAATGCATCATGGCTAATAAGGTACATACACTTTGATGAGCACTCATAACAAATGCAAGTAGACAGCACCTTACACAGCATTACATAGCTATACTGTACTATATTCACCCTGTGCATCAGACCCATATTAGCATGTCCCTGCATCTATGGTATGGATGACAGGGATGTGCCACAGGTATCACCATATGCACAAAGTGAGGTGTGGGTTTGCCAGAGGCCTAGGCTGGGCCATACGGTTGACATCATGTGTATGTGTTTGGAGGGGTGTTCTATAAATGGGCTGTGCAGAGGTGCTGTGTGTGTCTGGAGGTGACCTGCCTGCAATAGAGATGTGTGTGTGTGTGTGTCTGTGTGTGTGTGTGTGTGTGTGTCTGTGTGTGTGTGTGTGTGTGTGTGTGTGTGTGTGTGTGTGTGTGTGTGTGTGTGTGTGTGTGCACTTGTATGCACACAGTTACACCATGTGGCTATCCTACACATAGGGTATGTTGGATATCTGTGGAGCATACATGCCAGGGTGTACAGTTCACAATCTCTGGCCATGGACAGGGGGACTAGTCTAGCCAGGGATATCATTGGCGCCACCAGGCCCAAGGCTAGATACAGTACTACTCCCCAATGGTGACTACTGTCTGCACTGGATCCATATCCCTGATGGGACTGGCTTGGGCCACATACCCGTGGCCTGCTCCAATGTGCTGTGGAGAGCACCCCCCATCACTGGTGGCACTGCCACTATGGGAGTGTGAAGGTGGATGGCTGATCTTGGTGCTGACCTACGTCCACATGGCTGATGCCCTTCTCCCACCACACACTCCAGCACAGAAATTTCATGGTCAAGGATTGCCAAGGTCTCACCCCACCATCTATTCATGATCTCAGTATTGTGAAGTGTGGCCTCCACAAGGTCATGTATGTTGTCATGGATGCCAGGAAGAGTTGCATCCAAGACCCTGAGGATTTGTCTGGTTTTGCATTCAGTATGTGCCTGTGCCTATATGATGACCTGAAATATGCATCTGGTGACACCTGCTGTGGCACTTGTGACAGGGACTTGACAGGCAGCAGTTCTCCTTTGAGCACCCCTGTCCATCTGCCTGTGTAGGACCACGCCTGCACTCTGGCTGTGGCTAGTGTCTACACTCACACATGCCATAGTCCCCACACTAGCCTGCTCCATGCCACCACCTGCCAACTGTCCATTATCTGTGGCCACTAGGGATGGGGTATGTGTGGGCATTGTGTCTGTGTGCAGGGACATTGTGGACGACAGTGGGATGCCAACCGATGGCACAGATTCAGCCCATGACAACCCCACCTGTGACTCACTATGACTACCATCATCATCAGAGTCCGCAGAGACACTGACATTAGGTTCTGAGTGGGAGGGACCATTACCCCAATGTCCACATGTGAGGGGAAGACAACATATGTAAATTAATACCTGTACTCTAAGGTTTGCTGGTACACACACACACACACACACACACACACACACACACACACACACACACACACACACACACACACACACACACACACATAAGTGAAGTGGCACAAAATCATTACACAGATCTCACAATATCCAAATGGTAACATGACACACAGTCAGACCACAACATACACACTCTGGACAGGCCATCAACATCATGCAGTGCAGTCATTTCCACTTAATGTTACTACTAATATAAACCTCTGGGATACATGAGTAGTGTTAGTAGGTGACGGGCCTTCACCTAGCACACACTGCACCCATGTACACATTATTGTTGTTCATCTGTATAGCACAGTGGCAACTCCTTCAGAACATACTGCTTATACAGACTTTCACAGAATGTCTAGATGCCTGGCTCATATTTTTGGTCTGTTCCTTATAAATCCTGTGCTTGTCTGACATATTAATGGGATGATCTGTGGACTGACATCACTAATTAATGACATACATTTGAGTTTCAGACTTCAAAGCCTGCAGTAAATGTATGGTAAATTAAATCCAGTTACTCTAACAACTTTCTACACTTACAGTGGATATAATAGGTGTACACACCCCTGTTAACATGCCAGTTTTTTGTGATATATACAATGAGACCACAATAAATCATTTCATAACCTTTACCACCTTTAATGTCACCTATAACCTGTGCAATCAAATTGAAACACAAACATATCTGTTAGGGGTAAAATATAGACAATAAAATACATATAATAGGCTGGTTGCCTAAGTGTGCACTCCCTTAAACTAATACTTTGTTGAAGCACCTTTTGATTTAATTACAGCATTCAGTCTTTTTTGGAAGGAGTCTATAAGCATGGCACATCTTGACTTGGCAATATTTGCCCACTTTTCCTTGCTAAAGCCCTCCAACTCTGTCAGATTGCAAGGGCATCTTTTGAGAACAGCCCTCTTCAGGCCACCCCCACAGATTTTCTTTTGGATTTAGGACTGGACTCTGGCTGTGCCATTCTAAAACTTTGATTGTCTTCTGGTGAAGCCATTCTTTTGTTGATTTAGATGCATTCTTCGGGTCATTGTCATGCTGACAGGTGAAAGTCCTCTTCATCTTCAGCTTTCTAGAGGACACCTGAAGGCTCTGGGCCAAAAGTGACTGACATTTGGAACTGTTCATAATTCCTTCCACCTTGACTAAAGCCCCAGTTCCAGCTTATGAACAGCAATCCCAAAGCAGGACACTGCCACCACAATGCTTCATCGTGGGGATGGTGTTCTGTTGGTGATGCAAAGTGTTGTTTTTGCACCAGACGTACCTTTTGGAATTGTGGCCAAAAAGTTCAACCTTGATCTCATTAGACCATAACACATTTTCCCACATGCTTTTGGGGGACTTAATTTATTGCTTTTTACATTTTAGCCAGGCCTGGATTTTGTTCTGTGTGAGAAAAGGCTTCCATATTCCAAACCTACCCCATAGGCTAGAGATGTGGAGAATATGGGAGATTGTTGTCACATGTTGTATGCAACCAGTACTTGCCAGAGATTCCTGAAACTCCTGCAGTGTTGATGTACGCCCCCTGGCAGCCTCCCTGACCAGTTTTTGTCTTATCTTTTCATCAGATTTTCAGGGACATCCCGTTCTTTGCAATGTCACTGTTGTCCCATATTTTCTCCCCTTTTTGATGACTGTCTTCACTGTGTTCCATGGTATATGCAATGCTGCAGAAATGTTTTTTTACCCTTCTCCTGGCTGATACCTTTCAACAATGAGATCCCTTTGATGCTTTGTAAGCTCTCTGTGAACCATAGCTTTTGCTGTAGCAGGCAACTGAGTAAATGTCAGGGAAATCCTACTAGGACAGCTGACCATTATTTGGTGTTAATTAGAGTCTCTTTATTTGATGGCAGGGGTATACCCAAGAAGACTGAATGCTGCAATTAAATCAAAAGGTGCTTCAACAAAGTATTAGTTTAAGGCTGTGCAAACATGCATCCAGCTTGTGTTTTTTTATTTTTCATATCTGTTCCCCTAACAGATTTGTTTGTTTTTCAATTGAATTGTACAGGTAATAGCTCACATTAAAGGTGGGTAAATTTTGAAATGATTTATTCTGGTCTCATTTTTGTATATTATAAAAACCTGGCATTTTAACAGGGGGTGTGTACCCCTTTTCTATTAAAATATGTCCCTCGTTTTGAGCCTTTGTTCCCCCCATTTTGTCAGTCTTTGTCCAGATTTCTTGCAGTGACAAGTTGTGAGGTATTGTACAGCTATGTTACATCTCCTGCAAATAGGCCCCTGTGATGACCACTGTGATGCAATGCAGTTAACCCCACCATAAGTGAACATGCACATATCGCAATATGGCTAAGAGTGACAGTAATGTGCATGGTAAAATGCATGCCTTAACATGCCTGGGGTATTGGTGAGCCACAACAGAACAATTCCATACTCACTGGCTTCAGGCTGCTATCCCACATCCAGACCAGAGGGACCTATGTAGTTGTGGGAGAGCAGTATTGCCAGCAGACTCACTTGTGGCATTGGTGCAAGATGAATGCTGCTTTTCTGCACATGTACAGTACAAGCTCTGATACTACACAATTTGCTGTCCTTCACCATAGATGCGCACTTCTGTGTATTACAAGACCCCACCCACAACTACGTTTTGACCTGGCATATGCATCTAGACTCTACGGATGCCAGTATGGCTGCTACAGTAGTAGATTGATGTCCACTGGGACCTTACCTGCACACTCGTCACCTGTTGTCTGGGTGTCACCCACCTCCATAATGTGGGTGACTTGACTTTGCTGTTGTTATATGGTGGCTGCCCCAAGGTTGGCAACAAGATCCTCTATAGGTGTAAGTGGGGCCTGAATAGCAGGACCCCCACTTATGGCTGTACGGTCCCTTGCCACGGCAACAGCCCTTTGCCAGGCATGGCAGATGAGGTTAGTCACATGATGGCTGTCCTGCTCATATGTTCATGTGTGCTGACCCACATCATTTACCCTGTGAGATGAGGTCATCCCACAGGGTGGTCAGTTCCCGGAGATGCTGTTGGCTAAGCCAAACTTCACCCCATGGTGCTGGTTTATGGTGTCAATGATTGCTGATGTCTTAGCTTCCATGTATGGCAGCTGTCTGGCACACTGCATATCACCTGGAAGACATAAACAGAGAAACACATCACAGGACCTCATACATTGATCAATGTTATTTACAGAACCTGCATATCAACACTGACTAGCACTTGCCACCACTTGTGACCACATCATACCCCTGTCATCTATCAGCACAGTATGAGCTTGCACTGCACTCCTGGTCCTGATGTGTCATGTTCCCCCAATGAGGGCCAGTAAATTGCATAATCCTCCATTCATCATTCACGTTTGTGTACAGGGATGACAGTGGCCATCTTCCATTCAGATGGGATGTCGATGGTGCTCAGGCTTTGTTTGACTACAGTGTGTAATGGAGCTGGGAGCACATGCCTGAGTTCATATAGGATGCAGACAGGGATCTTATCAGGTCCCATGGAGATTTTATTTTGTTGCCATTGAGTAGGCATTATGGACCTGCTCCCTGATGATGAGGAGAGGGGTGCGGGTGCTGTGCATATCCACCTATACTGATGGGGGCACAGGGAGGGTCATGTTTTCACAACCTGTCTACACCAGGTTGGCTATAGCTATGGCATGTGTGTATGTGGTGTGATGGCCCACCAGTACAGGGTGGGTTGAGTTGTTGCCTCTGAGACTTGAAGACATATGTGAAGATGGCCTTGTGATTGGCCTTGGTGGATGTGTCCAATTTGTACTCACACTTAGCCTTACAGTGTTTCACCTGTGACCTTATATGCTTGTTTAGATAATGGTGGACTTTCTTCCAAGTTGGTGCCTGCTCCTACTTGGCCATGCACAGCCAATATAGAACCTATCATGTGGTTTGTGTATTGCTGCTGTCCACCAAAGGGGATTACTCTACCTTGGTGGAGGTGGGTTTTACTAGTAAGGTATTGCTGAGATCATACAGGTGTGTAGATGCTCATGTAGCTGTTTGCAGTAGGCATGGACATGAGGTCATAACACAGTTGGACACTTCTCCAATTTCAACCTGATAATCATGCTTATTCTAGTACCAATTTCTGTGTCAGAGCAATGCAACAATGAGTAGCTCTAGACATTTATGCCTGTTGAATCCACTGAAACTAAGATTACACACGTGTACATGTACAGCTTATTTACCTGACATTTTGCATCTCATGTCTGTTGTTTTGAGGCTTCCAGCTACACCTACTCATATATACATGTGCACAGGTAATACCTGATATACATTACTGTTCTATGTCAGTATGACACACTGTATTTACACACTTGTTGCTCAGTCATACCTCTCAACCTGTTAGAGTAGGGCATCTGGATGACAGCACACATCAATGGGGGGCAATGGCCCAAAATTAGTGACACCTTATTAATATGTCTGTAACTCACTTGAGCCAGTTGATAGCACAGTAGGCTTTACATTCACAGAAATACCCTGGAGGATGTCCGACATTCATATGTATGCTATTATGTTCTGATGTCAGTCTTCACAGATTTGCCAATGATTTGCAAGACATAACACAACTCTTTGAGTAAATGACTACAACTATGAGGCACACGTGGTCAGTGTGCAGAACACTGGACAGTTGAATGGTATGAGCTCAGTATATCACATGCAGTTCAACACACACACTCCTGTGATAGTAGTTTACTCTGCACATACCCTGTATAGGTCTCTTAGATTTGTAAGACAGATGTGTATCATAGTTGTATTCACAAGTAATATATGGATATTTGCAACATTACTCTAGCTGGCCTAGCAATGTCACACAGTCAGTATTGTTCAACACACACTCCAGTAGTAGTCATATGTGAGCTGTCCTTTCCAGTGGTGACTCAGGGTCCTGAGCTGTGATCTATGTCACATCAGGCAGAGCCAGATGCTATGACCATAGGTGCTGTTCAGCAATATATCAGTACAGCAAGTCTTGTTGAGACATATTTGTTTAACTTCCTATTTCCCATTATTGCATACCCCCTACTGCATTCCATTACATGCTTACTTGTTTGACATACTTTTTTCCCCAAGTATTCTTGAATTTCCTTTCTCTCTTTCTCTCTCTCTCTATCTCTCTCTCTCTCTCTCTATCGCTGTCTACACATGTAGAGGGATAGACCTGTTTTCTATAGGCAGCAGCTTGCCTATTGTATATAATGCTCATGAGAAGGTGATCACCTGTGCACCAATTGGTGTCCCCCACTTGCTAATTGCATGCAGAACAGCTGTGTTGTTATTCCAATAGCCAATGGCATGTCAACACACTACTATAACTAGTAAGACAATCCAAGGCACCACAGGACCAAGAATCCGACGGAATTCTTTTAAAATCCAACTTTAATTTAAACACAAAAGCACAAAAACACACACATTAAAACAAGCGTTTCCGTTTGAATCACTTCATCAGATGTGGGTCAGAGAACAATTAATGCCTTTTATAATCCTCTAGGAGGTTAATTATCCAATAAAAAACATCCAATTTAAAACATCATTAGTCCTCATGAATATTCATGTTAAAATCTTGCTTGCAGAAAAAACACTACTAACCATAAAACTTTGTATAAATTGTTCATAAATATTAAAAAACATGATATACATTTTACAAACATAAAAAAATACATTGCATGAAATTATAAAACCATAAAATGCTGAAATATCTTGGATAACTTAAGTAACTTAAATAAAACCATTTGTATTAAAAGTAAAAATGTTTTAGCACCCTCTAGTGGTTAAAGTTAAAATTGCATTAAAATGTGAAAGAAAAGGAAAAGCATCAAATACACATGAGCAGCTAGTACCTTGTTATATAATCCTATAATTTAGCTGCCTTTAGTTTCAACAGGGGTATACGAGAGAGATATTCTTATTTAAACTTGGAGGGGATGTAGCTTGAAGTTTTATTTGCCACCTGAGCTCTTTATATTCTATTTTCCCTTCCCATTGTCTCCTCTAACATCTTTTTTGACGCCTTCCAACACAAAGAAGGAATAATTAGCATTGACACATATGAATCTTTAAAAAGGGCATTTGTTTCCTTCCTGTTTTGCATATCATATAGATGTTCGTATATCCTCCTTTTTAGCTTACGTTCAGTTTTGCCCACGTAAAAAGAATGACAAACCTCACACAGAGCTAAATAAATAAGGCCATTTGAGTCACAGTTAAAATATCCTTTACTACTTAAAACCACATTTCTACTGTTTAAAATGACTTCTTCCTTATTCATTATAACCCTACATTGTGAACATCGCCCACATTTGTAGGTACTAACTTTCTTCCTTCCATTTGCCCCTTTTTTGTCATTTTCTAAGGCATTTTTCACACTTTGTGAGTTTTTATATACAAATTTCAGCTCTGTATTGGTTACTTGTTCCAAATCAGTGATATTTGTGAATTTCTCCCACCCATCACTGATAATTTCCCTTACTAATCCACTGCTAACATTGTATTCTAGCACCATTGCTTTACTAAATTGGTTCTGCTGTGAGGAGTCAGTACTATGGTTCTTAGCTAAGGGCTGACCAATGATAGGTTTATATTTGTCATTTCTACCTTCCTGTACTTGTTTTGTAATTTCTTCAAGGAACCCTTTTGGATAGCCCCTTGCTGAAAACAATCCCTTGAGAAAATTGCACTCATTCACAAAGTCCTTGGTGTCAGAGGTCATACGACTTGCCCTTACTTATTGCCCTTTTACTATATTTTCTCTTGTAATGAGAAGGATGAGCACTGTTATAGTGCAAATATGAGTTAGTAAAGGTGTTTTTCTATGCACCTTTGAACTGAACCTGTTACTTTCTTTATATATTTCTATATCTAAGTATTGTAGCTTTTCGTCAGAAATGTTGAAGGTGAATTTGAGAAATAGGCAGAAAGAAGTGATTAATAAGGACACTGATGCTTTGAATGAAGAAATTAAAAATGATTTAATTTTCACGATTCCTGACGAAAAAGAAAAATATTTTGTCATAAGGAATGAGGTTGACTCTAAATGTGAAGATTTAATAAAGAGGAAAACCAAAAAATTAGAAAGGGACCTTTATGAATATCAACACAACACTAGTTACCCTAAACCCAGAACAAATGACAGAACTGACTATGTTAGGAATTATGAATGAATGAGAATAATGGCATGGATGAGAACGGTCAGGACAGAGTACAGGTAGAACAAGTTAATGAACTAGATGGTCTTAATGAAGGTGAACCTCTAAGGAGATCTGAAGGAATCAGAAAACAGAATGGTAATTATTACCAACAACAACATTTTCAGAGAGGTGGAAGAAGGGGGAGGGGGAGGTATTAGAATTGGATAACACACCCCACCCTGACTTAGATGAACATAATGACCCTATTAAGCAGGATGAAAATAATATGTATAAGTTTGCAAAGGATAGTTACTGCATTTACAATTTTAGTCAAATTGAACTAAAAGATGAACACTTCAGTCTGTTGTCAAAAGGTATGAAATTTATTCCCCAGAGAAAAGGTGATTTAACTAAAACATTAATTGATGTGAAATTATTCACCAGAAAACTTAATTTGGGTTTAATGTTTGACCAAATGAACAACATTAACAGGCCCATTAGGAGAAAAAGTACCATCAACCCACCTTTACATCCCCAGATCCGTAATTCTGAATGGATTTTAGAAAATGAAATCAGAAAAGCCATGCCAAAAGTTAAATATAAAAACAACATAAGTACAAATGAAAAAGTTATACTGGATGAGCTCAGACTGAATGATAACATAAGGGTGATGAAACCTGACAAAGGTGGGGGAGCGGTACTAATGGACACTGTAATATATGAAGGAAAGATGAACGAAATACTTATGGACACAGACAAGTATGAAAGTGTATCAAGAAATCAAGTAAATAGTTCTTACAGTAGAATAGATGGAGTTCTTTCTGACCTTTTAATGGAAGGGTTAATAGATGTCAGTACCTACAACTATCTTAAAGATGAGAAACCTAAGATCCCCACAATCTTTGGGATACCCAAAATTCATAAAAATGAAACTGACCCTCCACTGAGACCGATTGTCTCAGCTGAGGTATCCAAAATGCCACCTTTAGCCAAATTGGTAGATTCTAAGTTAAAAAATATTTGGTTAAAAAAGAAAAATATTTTAAAAGATTCCTGGGATCTACTTAGGAATATACATAACGGTTTGTTCAACAAAGATTTAACATTCATTACAATTGACGTCATTGACCTCTTCACATGCATTCCTCGCTCTGAAGGAATGCAGATGTTAGAAGAAATTGTATTTGAGGAAACAAAAATGTCACAGTCAGATAGGTTGGTGTGCCTTAACCTGATGGAATTAGTTTTAAAATAAAATTTCATTTATTTCAAAGGGGAATTGTACCAACAGGTTAGAGGGGGATGGGAGCTGCATGCACACCCACCTACGCTAATTTAATTTTAGCTAAATGGGAAGAAAAATATGTTCTGGACTCCATGTATAAAGATTGTTGGAGCCTCTACAAAAGGTTCCTGGATGACATCTGCATTTTTTGGGTGGACAATAAGAATGGAATTCAGGAATTTGTTGATTTTATACATACCACCACCCCATTTCTCAAATTCACCTTCAACATTTCTGATGAAAAACTACAATACTTAGATATAGAAATATATAAAGAAAGTAACAGGTTCAGTTCAAAGGTGCATAGAAAAACACCTTTACTAACTCATATTTGCACTATAACAGTGCTCAACCTTCTCATTACAAGAGAAAATATAGTAAAAGGGCAGTATGTAAGGGCAAGTCGTATGACCTCTGACACCAAGGACTTTGTGAATGAGTGCAATTTTCTCAAGGGATTGTTTTCAGCAAGGGGCTATCCAAAATTTCAAAATTTCGAAATTACAAAACAAGTACAGGAAGGTAGAAATGACCAGTATAAACTATCCTTTGTCAGCCCTTAGTTGAGAACCATAGTACTGACTCCTCACAGCAGAACCAATTTAGTAAAGCAATGGTGCTAGAATACAATGCTAGCAGTGGATTAGTAAGGAGAATTATCAGTGATGAGTGGGAGAAATTCAAAAATCTCTCTGATTTGGAACAAATAACCAAACCAGAGCTGACATTTGTATATAAAAACTCACAAAGTGTGAAAAATGCCTTAGAAAATGACAAAAAAGGGGCAAATGGAAGGAAGAAAGTTAGTACCTACAAATGTGGGTGATGTTCACAATGTAGGTTTATAATGAATAAGGAAGAAGTCATTTTAAACAGTAGACATGTGGTTTTAAGTAGTAAAGGATATTTTAACTGTGACTCAAATGGCCTTATTTATTTAGCTCTGTGTGAGGTTTGTCATACTTTTTACGTGGGCAAAACTGAATGTAAGCTAAAAAGGAGGATATACGAACATCTATATGATATGCAAAACAGGAAGGAAACAAATGCCCTTTTTAAACATTCTTTAATATGGGTCAATGCTAATTATTCCTTCTTTGTGTTGGAAGGGGTCAAAATAGATGTTAGAGGAGGACAATGGGAAGAGAAAATAGAATATAAAGAGCTCAGGTGGCAAATAACACATCAAGCTACATCCCCTCCAGGTTTAAATAAGAATATCTCTCTTGTACCCCTGTTGAAACTAAGGGCAGCTAAATTATAGGATTATATAACAAGGTACTAGCTGCTCATGTGTATTTGATGCTTTTCCTTTTCTTTCACATTTTAATGCAATTTTAACTTTAACCACTAGAGGGTGCTAAAAACATTTTTACTTTTATTTTAATACAAATGGTTTTATTTAAGTTACGTAAGTTATGCAAGATATTTAAGCATTTTATGGTTTTATAAATTCACTTGATGTATTTTTTAAGTTTGTAAAATGTATATCATGTTTTTTAATATTTATGAAAAATTTATACAAAATGTTATGGTTAGTAGTGTTTTTTCTGCAAACAAGGTTTTAACATGAATATTCATGAGGACTAATGATGTTTTAAATTGGATGGTTTTTATTGGATAATTAACCTCCTAGAGGATTATAAAAGACATTAATTGTTCTCTGACCCACATCTGATGAAGTGATTCAAACAAAAACGCTGGTTTTAACTTGTGCATTTATGTGCTTTTGTGCTTAAATTAAAGTTGGATTTTAAAAGTCTTCCGGCTGATTCTTGGTCCTGTGGTGCCTTGTATTGTCTTGCTAGTTTCTTTTGGTACCTGGTGGCTGTTTTTTCGAACACTCCTATAACTGAGTACATCATGTGGGCTTTGCCCCTTTTCTTTGCCTGTGTGGAGGACATCATGAAGGTGTATGAACTACTGCATCATAGAGGGTAGGTGGAAATACCTCTTACAGCATGACATGTGGAGACAGCCCAACAAAATGGGGGAAAAGGCTCCAGACTTAGGGACAGAATGTAAGTATTGCTGTTATACAGTTGGAATAATGCTAGATTAACAGGGTTTGTCTGGACATGCATTTTCTGCATTATTTCAAGTCTGACAGTGTTATGTGGATGACATAACACTCAACTGTAGGGCTATCCACCAAATGGCCAGAGGTTTGACTCTTATGCTTGGTCTGTTCCTCAGAAAGTTTTTGTCCTTGCAAATCAGTAGGATACTGTGAGGATTGCAGTCAGTAAATGCTAGCATCCATTTGTTTTTCTGACTTCGTATCCCTCAGATAAGATAAGTTACAACAAACCCTGTAACACCAGTAACTTTATCTGTTTTTAACAGCAATGTTTCAAATATGCCCCTATTTTTGGGCCTCTGTCTCCCAATTATGTCAAGCTTTGTCCAGCTGTCATGCACTGAGAGGTTGATAGGTATGGTATATCATTATTTAGTGCCTTCATTCCTGATTTCATCCCAGAGATATAGCAGAATCCCAGATATGTTATGAGGAAGTAGCAATATATATGAAGCCAAAGCCTGGACATTCTGTGGGAATCTGTACAGCTGAGAGGTTTGTGTATGTCTGGCCATTGTTACCAGACTATCAGGATGGTGTAGCAGTGTAGTTTGTAAATGTTGGCTGGACTGTGTAGGGATGGTGGTAGATGTGAGTGTCATGGGTCCTTTTCTATCTGAATGTGCATGCTGCTCCAGTTTCTGATGGCCTAGTGGCTGTATATGTTTGTAGGCGCAGACTGAGACATGTCCTGTATCACCTCAGGATTCCAACTACACTGTGACGTGGGGCAGTATATGTAGGGGTAGTGTGTGAGTGGCAAACATGATATGTTTGTTCACACAGTTGTTATACTCTAGTGTTCAGCTGGCTTACTGATATGGCACTGTGACTGTGGTGCAATTGGTTGTGGGTATGCACTTTCACACCGGTGTCTGTTATTTGATACTGTTACATCCCTGTAGTGCCTGTTATATTTGCAAATGCATGTGTAATTCCCCATAGCTGATTTAGGGTAGTCTTGTGTCAGTCTAACTGTATTTTGGACGGTGCTTGGTGACATGCTTGGCAGCTCAGTGTAGTTTCCCTAATGTTATGTTATGTCCAGATATTCGTAGGATGTCCAGTTGTCTGGCTCAAATCTTTGGTCTGGTCCCATAACTGCTGTGTATTTCTGACAAATCAGTGGGATGATGTGCAAAGTGAAGTCACTAACTAATGAGAAGCAATTGCGTCCCAGACTTGTGATATTTTAGGCAATATATGTTAGAACATACGGTGTTATTGCAGCAACTTTCTCAGCTTATCTACTCAAGTATTTCAGATATATCTCTATTTTCATGCCTTTGTCCGCCCACTTTGTCAGGCTTGGTCCAGATTTGTTGCACTAAGGGGTTCTGAGCATACTCTCACATGCCTGGATTGTCACAGAATGTTCAGGTTTTTGGCTCATTTTTTTTTCTGTTCCACAAATTATTTGTATTTTTCTGGTAAATTACTGTGATGATCTGAAGAATTATGTCAGCAAATGATGACATACATTTCAGTTTCAGACCTCATATCCTTCAGAAAATGTATGCTGCAACAAACCCTGTTACACTAGCAAATTTCTAAGTTTATAAGAGCAATATTTAAAATATGTCCCTATTTTTGTCCCATTGTCCTTCCATTTTGACAGCCTTTGTCTAGACTTCTTGCACTAAGAAGTTGAGATGTATGGTTCTGAGGTATGACTGCACTGCATGTTTTATTTATATATATATATATATATATATATATATATATGTGTGTGTGTGTGTGTGTGTGTGTTTGTGTGTGTGTGTGTGTGTGTGTGTGTGTGTGTGTGTGTGTGTGTGTGTGTGTGTGTGTGTGTGTGTATTTACAAGACCTGACTGATTCCACAGAGTTTTTCCCTACTGTTGAATGAATCTACTGCATGATATGTTTGAAAAAGTATCAGAAATTCCTACTGTTCAAATGGTGATGTGGTACATTGCTCTAACTATAGTGTAGAGGGACCTGGGTTTGAGACTTAGTAGGGCTGATTATTTTATTGCTGGGCAGAACAAGGGCTGATGGAGACAGAGTGATTAGAGCACTTTTAAGCAGTTGTAAGCATGTTTGCATGTTTTTGCGCAAAGCTAAGCAGTGCTAAGAGATGCTTACGTCTTATTAGCTTCACTTAGTGGCGCTTACTCTGCTTACACCCGCACTAATTTTAATTAAAGAAAAGAAAAAAGGGTGGTAGGAAAGTAGTGAAATAGGGGCAAGCAGAGGGTAAAACATTAGGAAAACCAGCTAGGGATGTGTAGGACAGTTGTAGGAAAGGACCATAGGTCTACATTTCTTCTGCAGCAACAGCTGTGAATAATGTGCATAATTTGGAATTTACACCCTCACACCCCACAGGGTGGGGTGTTGGCGACAGATATTTGTAGAATAATTTGTGGGTAGATTGATTAATTTCACTGTACATGGGGGCAAAATGTAGAGCTATGTATGGGAGAATGATTTTTTGTGGGCCGTTTTTTATTAAGGTGAGAGTGGGATGTTGAGGAAGGGCTGTAGGTATGTTTGGGAAGGTAGGTTAGGAAGGATAGGCTGCATTTACAGACAGACAAGACACACAAGACAACAGACAGGGGCAGTATATGACATATGAGGGGGTAAACCATCTTGGACAGGGGGGGTGGTTGGAAATCAGAGGCCCATGAGCCCGCAAATGAATACAGTGGGACTGAGGTCCCCAACCATGGGCAGTCACCACTGCACCTTCACGGTCCCAAATGTGGCTGTGCTGGGGGCTGGACAACAGGGGCAGCCTGCCCCTCCAGGTGTATCAGGCAGCCCTCCATCTGACACAGACGTCCATCCAACTTGGAGTGGATGACACTGCACACCATACCCCAAAACTTGCAGATGGGTGACAGGCTCCTCTCCACACACCAGAAGGTGGTGCAGGACCAGCAAATGAGGAAGTTCCTGGTTGGGTCCCAGACATGCTGGGGCCCACTGCCACAGCTAGATGGGCGGGCCAGGTGGATACACAGGGATCTGCTTTCTCAAACGTGCTATGGTGTTGAGGTCATCCAAGATATATTGGTTAGTCATGAACAAAACATTTCAAAATTAATTATAACAGCATGCATGGATGTTCCAATTAACCTAAATGAACAGATTTGAAAAAGCTGCATAGCAAACAGAACACATGCATAGATGAAGACCAGTAAAATGAAGTAGCACCACCACGGAATAAATGTTTCTGCGATGTAAAAAATGAAAATAATAATGTAGAAGGTATGGAACATCCACAGGAACAAACCACAGCTGACAAAAAATCTTTCTATAGTAAGAAGTTACTCCACTGTTGTAGTATAAATCTCCTGGTGCAAACACAATTCTGTTAATCACACCATGTAGTCGAATAAAACACTTTTATTAACAAAAATGGTAAGTGCTTTCACCTATAAGGTTTCTTCAGACTAAATAGATGTAAACAAACATTCAGCCTCTCTTATATAGGCCTCCTCATGTATTATTCATTAATCCAGTAAAATTACTCATGCTGACATCATTTCCTGGGCTATATTCTGGACTGATTTCTGCCTAATACTCTTTGGGTTAGACCTACTGCGGTGGTGGTGCTGCGGTAGTGTTGTCGCCTCACAGTAAGACGTTGTCCTGTTCGATTCTCAGCTAGAGTGTCTTCTGTGTGGAGACATGCGTGAATGGGCATACCTTCATTGAAGGTTGTGTGTCAGAGCTGGCAACTCGG
Organism: Protopterus annectens; assembly: GCF_019279795.1. Lineage (NCBI taxonomy): Eukaryota > Metazoa > Chordata > Ceratodontiformes > Protopteridae > Protopterus > Protopterus annectens. The sequence continues at coordinate 747,101,390 of NC_056734.1, read as the reverse complement.
CACGTAAAAATCTGCTGCCAATCATTAGCAGACCGGAGTTCCGCTGTGGCGACCCCTAACCAGGAAAAGCCGAAAGACACAACAACTCTCTGGGTTAGACAGTCTGACCTTGTAATCCTGACATTCATGCATGGTAGATAGTTATTGCACTGTGTATTAATCCTTTGAAATTATATTATCTGGAAAGCAAAGGTTGACACAAGAATACAGTGTTGCAGGGGACACACTATAATACTGTAGATATTACTATTCAGGGTTCAGAGCTTACTGGATACAATATTTCATATTTCATTTATATCTGGGTTTACAGCTCCACATTCAACTGTTTTTCATACTACCTGGTTCTCAGAACAGCCTCAGTTACTTCATGCTGCCAACGCCATATTTGCTGTGATGAACCTGTATGCATTCTATTTCTACAACAGCACACCAGAGTAAACACAACAGTTTGTGTTATACGTCTATATTACAGTGAAATGACACTTTTATTAATGAATATCCTGTGGATCGATATTAGTGTGACAAATGTCATTTATTCATTAGTCCAAGTACACACTATTCTTACTGGCAGTAAACAATGTACTCCTTGTACTTTATGCTACTATATACTGAAAGTTAGATCTGTACTCACTAACCTGTCTATGCATCCATGTCTTTTTGCATAGGCCTCATTGTTACTAGCCCTCTCTGCTGCAGCTGTAGGGATGAGAAACAAACATTATGCATACCTACCTATCTCATACTCAGGCTAGAATATGGTACACTTACATCTGTGATACTTACAAACTGCTGGAGCATAGTTGTCCTGAGCATCTTGGATCCATTGGGCCAAGAGTGCCCCCTTCCTCCACTTTAGGTCAGCATAGTGATGCTGCACCTGCTCACCAGTTTGGGGGATACCAGTGGAACTGGTGAGGTTGTGTGCCAGACAGTCCCAGGCCTCCACCTTATACTGTGAGCACTGATACTGGCCCTGCAGCAATCTGTCATCATGGTTTGATATGAGGAGCCCAGCCATGATGCTGGACTCCAAAATGCCCTAGTGCTGTGCCCGAAAGTGTGAGCCCTCTCCAACACCTGGCATAGTTCCTGCAGAGATCAGACTATTTATTTATTTATTTTACATTTGTTGACTGGGCTATTCTAATTGGATATATGTCCATTTTCAGTAGAGGCCCATGGAGAAAAGCTCCACATAAGCAAAATATTAGCAACTACAGGTACAGATAAGTAAAATTGTAACAAATTTAGGTACAGTACTATTTTAAGGTGAAGAATACAAATGTTATATAGACAAATAATACTATCAAAGTAGCAGATAATAAGAAAGCGATTGAACACCAAACAAATTTAAAGTGGCACTCCATAAAACAGAGAAATGAAAAGCACACTAACAAGTATAGCAGCTCAAGGTACAGTATTAAGCAGTGAGTCATTCCAATTTATCCTACAGTAGCATAATAACTTTTAAGGTAGCATGTAATAAGAAATATAAAGAATGTCTATATAGATATTTATATGTGATAGCAAGTTAATGCAGCAAGCTGCAAACTATCATCATATGTAAGAGAAAGTTGTAAAGACTAAAATTAGTATAGATAGGTCTAGTATTTAAGGCATAGAGAGAGTTTGAATTAAATTGCGAATGGTTATGCAGGTAGCAACAGGTTATGGCTGTATACCCACCTGTGCAATTTATATAAGGCCATATTCCCACCCTTTGCTGTCATTGGACCATTTTGAAAATGCTAAGCTCAGCTAAGTGGTGTGCAAATCCACTAAGATGAGTTGAACAGTTCTTAACGTGGTAATTGCTGAGCATTGCTTAACAGTGCACAAATCTACTTAGCTGAGCTGACTGCTGCTTAGTATATACTTCTAAGCAATGCTTAAACCAGCTAACCTGCTAACCATTGCTTACTTTTATTTAATGGCTCCAATCCTCTGCTGTTTGCCAGGTGGGACAAATATTTGGAGGAACACACGAACAACATGAGGTGGCATACTTCTCAACTGTACAGATTTTTGCAGAATGCCCAGCTTATTGCCTCATATTTTTGGTCCATTTCTCATATGACTGGTTTTCTAGCAAGTCATTGGCAAATCACTCTGTGTTTGAGCCAGAACATAATGACAGACATTTGAGTTTCAGACTTCATACCCTTTAGGAAATCCATGCTAATGCAAAACCTGTTATTCTATCAACTTTCCACGTTTGTATGAGCAATATTTAAAAAGTGTCCCTATTTTTGAGCCTTTGTCCCCCATTATTTATGGCTTTGTACAGATTTCTTGCTCTAAGAGGTTGATAGGTATGTGAGGCAGGCATCTGGGCATTCTGCAAAAACCTGTACAGTTGAGGAGTATGGTCTTCTGGCTCTTTCACAATGCAGGGGGTGTGTGACAGTACCCGTCACGCACCCCCTGCATTGTTTCCTATTGAGATATCTGCTTTTGGTGTCCATGGACACTGAAAGCACTTACAAAGTGCTGTACAGCACTTTGACAATGCAGGGTGTGTGTGACAGTATCTACATTCCTTCCAGTACCTGTCACATTCCCCCTGTATTTATTTCAGGATCAGCTAGCTATTTTAGTGTCCGTGGACACTGTTTTGCTATTTTATTTGCTTTCAGTGTCCATGGACACTGAAATGCATTTAAAAAGTACTGTACAGTACTTTCTGAGTGCAGGGATATGTTAGATGTGCGTGCACTACTTAAACATGCCCCCTGCACTCAATAGTGCCTGTATCCACTTAGCCTTAGCAGTAGCGTGCCTTCATGAATATGCAACCATTTTTAAAGAAACGGAGATTGAAATAAGTATTTTTTGGTTTATGTATTTAGATTGAATTTTATTTCATTATTGAATGGTTTGGTCATGATTTAGGTAGTTATAGATTTTTTATAGGTTTTCTTGTCATTTGTCATTATTGGCATGGTTTGGTATTGTGGAATTTGTTGATAGCAGGTTGACCACTTTACTCGATAATTCTGATACCATTACCCTATAGGTTTTAATACACAACTTCTTCTTGAGCCATTTTTTGGGATGTCTTTGCTTACAGATCATTTTCAGATATTGTCTGTTGTTGTTTGTCGCGATTGGGCAGTTGGCGATACACGGAAGGACTTTGGCTGACCAAGTTCGCAGATGACTGCAAACTGGGCGCCATAATCGACACTCCAGCCGACACAAGCATCCTCCAAAAGGGCCTCATAGAAACAACTGGACTGCAGAGCCCCCCCCCCCATCAAGCTAAATGCCAAAAAAAGTGTATAGTCATCCCCTTTGGCAAAAAAAGTGTCTAAAAACATACACATAGGTGGTAATCCCATTAAAGAAGAAGGAAGAAGTAAGGGACCTGGGTTGATAATAAGATAGCAATCATTTACAAAACCACATTGGCCAAAGTGGTTAAAAAACATTTTATATATTTACCCTAATCATGAAGGATTCACATCTAGATTAGGGGGAGGTCATCCTCTTTCATATCCATCTCATCCCTCATCTGGCCCATACAATAATGTACAATGCCCCTACCTGATAAAACAACAACACCAACAAAAACCCCCAAAAAAGACTCACAAAGAGGGATCAAAAGAGGGGATCAAAGATGCCATATGCTGCCCAAGCTCTACTCAGTGGCAGAAACTCAGTCTAGCTCCGGGCCTTGCCTGAGGGCCTGCCTGCCGTGTGACAACATAAGGCCATGTCATGTGTTAAGGGAAATGCAATGCCATCAAAATCCCTCAAAAAGAGAGACTTGAACCGACTTGCTGAAATAAATAGAACATGAAATAAATAGGCTGAAGGACATAGGACATGGACAGATTCATAACTCACTACTCCCTAAAAATCCCAGTCCAATCCAGGCAGAGTCCTCAATAACTCTTCAATAAGTCTCTTGATGAAGATGTAGGGATGAGAGGATCACTGTGATATCAGGTTTGTATGACTGTTAGACTCTGTGTCAGTATATACAACAGGCAAAGGAAAAAATAAAATAAATTAAAATAAAAAAAAAAAAGCCAAAATACTCTGGCTATATAAATGCCCTAGGGGCAAACTCCCAACTGGTCACAGTAAAATGATTATGAACCAATGAAATATCTGATATTTTACCTAGTAGTATCACCATCGGATGGCCAAATATCTTTATTATTCAAAGCTAGTTTTATGAATCACAAGCTTTTGTTTTTATTGTGCTGTAGAATGTAAATAGTAATTGATAAAGAGAAAAGCCAACTTATAATACATAGACAGAAACGCCATATTTTTCACATTTGTTCCCATTGTATGCATAATGTTAAATGACAAACATTGTTTTCTTTATGATGGGGGTTAATTGAAGTATTTTTATTTCTCTTTTAATGTCAAGTATATGTCATATTCTTGTCTTCCAGCATTAATTTTACATATTAAAGTTAGTGTTGTGCTGTGGAATGCATATATCGCTCGGTGAAGTAAAAAGTTATCTTTTATGGCAATGCCGTTCTTATGTTTATGCTCTGCCCTATTTTATCCATTATATTAGCTGTTAAACATGTTTTTTATCAATCATTGTCATTTGGAAGATTTCTCATTATTATTGCTTATTTTTCAATGCTGATTACAGATTTCAGAGGTATTACATGTTCATATCCAATGATATGGAATAGATAATTCACCATACCAGTAGTGTCAAACATGAGTTTGAAGGCGACTATGAAAGCCAATGTTAAGTGACAATTTTGATTGGTCAATAAATGAAAATACCCTCACCAACTGGTGAAGGGAATCTTACAGGTTTCATTGGATGATAATACAACTCTTCTAACTTGATTGTTTCCAATCTTATTGGATAAAAGTATCAAACTTAAGACCTGATTAGTCTTTCTACATAATTAAAGTTTTATTGTGAAATAAAAGCATATGATTAAATACAATGACAATGAAGCTTAAAGCAGATATTCATCCTGTACTATGGGGACTTGAAGTCACCATAGTCAGCTAATGAAGGCAATCCAACGCACTTTTTGTTGAATACAATCTTGGACAATTCTTTATACACACTTAGACCTATATACTTGACTGCAGTCATCTTTTATTGATGTTGGCCATTGAGTTAAAGATTTTGTTGCAGGTTTTTTAAGGATGACCAATAAGTCTTCTAATGTAGAATATGAACCCATTCAAGGTTAAGTACCATATTAGTCAGCAGTCAATGAATAGATGCTAGATTGGTCAATAGATGCTAACATTTTTTCTATTGGATGACACCATTGGTACACATCAATCACAGGCTTACAATTCTAATACTTCTGATTGGTCATCATTTAAAGTTTATGTTTAGGACTGGCTTTTCATATTAAAGTTCAATATACTGTTTTTATAATCTTCTAAAACTTTACAGAATTCAAGGTTTTGTTGCTGAAAAATGATGTAACAACTCACTCAACTGACAATGAGGTGTTTTGCTCAATTCTTGTTATTTTCATGAAAGAGATTTATGTTACACATAGGTCATTATATTTATGAGTTATATTATAATGATAAAGTAGAAAAATAGTGCTGCCATTGGCTTATGTGCTACTATTGCCCTTAATCTGATTGGTGACATATACTGCACAGCCATTGATCCATGGGAACAGAGTATATTATATGATGATTGGTCGAATTTTACATATAATCAACATTTTTGTTTTGATTGGCCGAATATTTTGGCACTTCACTGATGGAATATCATTGGTTGCTATACTATTTAAATATGTGCTTGTTTATTTGTTAGTTGATCTAAAGAAGGGTTATGTTAATCTGAAAGTGCTTGTTAATTTTATCAATAAAGCCTCTTTGGTTTTAACTGTGGTGGTTATGGTACTTTATTTTGGATATTTATTTCTGTATATTTTTGGGTACCTGACCTTGGTGACCATCATCTTAGCTCTGCTGCAGTTTTATTTATATATATATATATATATATATATATATATATATATATATATATATATATATATATATATATATATATATATATATATATATATATATATATATAGTGGAGTACATTACTTCAGTACTGTCAATGTCCTTTTCTCGCTTGTGTGCCTGACCTCATGATGGCTACCACAGATGCACAGGCACATGCAATGTTTAACTCACCTGCTTGTATTTTAAGCTGACTGTAAGGTGATCTGATATGATCTGGCTGCATATCTGTGCTGCAGCTGCCATGAAGAGCTGCTCTTTGTGCACAATAACATGGCTATATACATAGGTAATAAGTAATAGAGCTTATTGTGTATGCAGAAGTGGCATTTCTGAATTCCAGAAAAGTCTTTCCCCAGGATTTACTAATCTTCCGTGTAAGACTAGATTAGTCTTACACGGAAACGCCAGTCTAAGAGTATGACGGCAGCACATCATGCATATTAATGAGGGTGCGCTGCCTCAACTCTAAAGCCTACATGGAGTGTGGACAAGTGTAGGGGGCATTTCGGACTGCAGAGCAGTCAAAAAATCCATGCCCCTGCAATGACGAAACTCAAGAAATGTTGAGTTACATGAGCGAGTCCGCTCACATGTGTACATTGTAACACTACACTCCCCATATGTTAAACCTCGTACAAATTTAAAAATTAAAAGAAATTTATTTTTTTGTTTTATTTCTGATACAGCTGCCCGTATTTGCATGTGTTTGCGTGGGTTTGCCCATTGCTTAGCTACAGTTAGCAGCTTAGACACTGAAGAGGAAAATAAGAAAAATATATCCAAATTAAGCAAAATAGCGATAGCTTAGTGGTTAGAGACTTTGCCCAAAGAGAGGGCATTCCTGGTTTGGGTCCCACTACTGCACGTTCCATTTTCTGTCAGAAATCTGTATACAAAAATATTTCCTGACATTTATCATGTATAAGTTTTGTAAAAAGCATTCAAATGCTATATGTAGTAGTGAACGAATCATATATATATATATATATATATATATATATATATATATATATATATATATTATATATATATATATATATATATATATATATATATATATATATATATAAAGTTGCATTCTGAGGCATGAGTAACTTATTTTAAGCAATATAAAGCACTGCTACGCACATTTTAGCAGTATTTAGCATATTTAAAACCAATTGCTCGTAGCTGAGCACTGAGTTAACAAGCGCAATGTCTTGCGCCAACCAGCGCAACTACAACTTATTTGCATGTAGCTGCGCACCGTGCTAACCAGTGCAACGTTGGGCAACGTCGGGCAACGTCGAGCAATGTTGGGCTAAGTCGGGCAAAGCTGAGCAAAGTCGGCTAAATACTGCCACACCTCCTTTACTGTACCTTAACCATTCTGGTCTGGGCAGTAGGAAAATAAAAAGCAGTGACAGGACTCGAACTCAGGATACTGTGCACTATAGTCACAGTACATAACCACTAAGCCCTGACAGCATTTCATAACCATGCACTTTCAACAGACACATATCTATCAAAGGAATATTAAACATTGCCAACATCAGCTAAGCAGGTGTGCCTACAGCTGAATTTTTTACAGCACTGGCCAATCACAAATAAGTGTGGGAAATGAGGCATATTTAAGCTCCACAGGTGGGAATACTTGCCATAACTGGTTGTAGCTCCCTTCTGCAGTCAGCATGGCCGGTGTTGGAGAAGGCACTCGATTTCGAGCACAACGCTGGGGCATTGAGGAGTCCAAAGTAATGGTTTGGCTCCTTGTCTATAATCATGAGGAAAGACTCCTGCGGGGCCAGTACCAGGGCACCCAATATAAAACAGAGGCCTGGAACAGTCTTGCTTGTGATCTCACCAGTGCCACTGGCGTTCCTGGTGAGCAGGTCAGGCACCATTATTCTGACCTGAAGCGACATAAGGAGAATCAACTGGACCAGTGGATCCAGGGTTCCTGTGCGATGCCTAATGCCCCAATACTGAGTAAGTAGCCATTGTATAAAGTTGTTAAGAATTGCTATGCTTGTCTATACTATGGATAGGTATGTCTCAATATCACTGCATTTACTTCACAGCTGCAGGTGTCCGGGCTATGAATCAGCAAGCCCATGAAGATAGGTTGCAAACGCTGCGTCATCAGGCAGGTTAGTAATTATTCTGCATGTACTGTTATATAAAATAAATGAGAGAGCCTTCAAAAAGTATTTTAACCAAATAAATAAAGGTGTAATAATCCTTTAATAAATGTATAAATCCTGGAGTGTGTCTGTGTCATTTTTTTTGATATGTTGTTGTACTGTTGTATTTTACAAATAGTACTGTTGTATTAAGCAGTGTTAACCCACACATGGGTAGGCCCATATAACATGGATGAAGGGAGTGCCAGTAGCTTTTATGCATATTTACAGCCCTCAACTGTTGGTTCATGCCCAGCATGTACAGATTAATCTGGCACATGAGTAGCTTGGTATTGTGCTCCTCAGAAGTCAGTGTTCTGCCAGAAATGTAGGGAGCTGTTAACATATAACTGATACTTTCACCTGAGCATATCTAGATAATTATATGAAAGTAGAGCTGTCAGTGTACCATCTTAGCAGTAGTGTGTGAGCAACTCTCAAAATATGTAGCAGTAACATCTGCATCTTGGACAGTTTGAATGTAAGATACAGCTCATGTATATAATCTAGCAAAATCCAATTAAACAATAAAAGGACATTGGGTAGCGTAATAATACATGTAAGGGACATATAACTACAGTTAATAGGAATGTAGTAAAAATTAGAAGGATATATAAGTTGTTAATTGAGCTACCCTTTTCCACCCTACTGTATGTGCATAAAAATGCAATTCCACACCTCAATCAGTATGTCTAATCTCAAAACATTTGTTGGGACATATGTCCTATTGGTTTATAAATATTTGCATTTATTTCTACGCATGTGCCCTGTTAAAATACCACAATATTGGTGGCCTGTTGCCATCAATTCAACTTGCATGCTGTTGTAATGTCCACTATTGTTCTATATATGCATATGTTATGCTTGCTTTTCAACTGTTGAAAATCTGGGGTGTTGGGTTAATGGGAATACTTCTGCATGCTGTTATAACTAATTGGGAATGCTGCTGACTGTTACTAACACATATCATTATTAAACCCTCCAAAACATAGTTCGTATGGGAAGACCAGTCCCAGTGGACCCACCTGTGTCCACCTCAGCTGGCTATGGCACCTGGCACCAGTAGGTCCGGTGCCCAGCCTGGGACCTCCTCCTCTATTGGCCCTGTGCCACCTTTGGGTGGAAGCACTGCAGGGGATGGGGCTCGCCGCCCCTGTGCAAGCGTGGGTGGAGGAGGGCCACCTGTCAACCTTCGAATGGTCCAGGCTGTGGTGCATAGAGAGATTGAATGTTCTGTTGCAGAACCTCTATGCCAGCTTGAGGCACGAGTGGCACAACTCCCAGGTCAGCCTGCCCCTCCTACACAGCCCCCAGCACAGCCACCTTCTGGGCTGTGAAGGTGCAGTGGTGACTGCCCATGGGTGGGGACCTCAGTCCCACTGTTTCCATCTGTGGGCTCATGGGCTTGAGATTTCCAAACATCCCTCCCCATCAAAGGTGTTCACCCACCACATGTGTCATATACCGCCCCTGTATGCGTCTTGTTTGTCTTGTCTGTTTACCTCCCCAACCTACCTCCCCAAATATACCTACTTCCCCTACCCCACATTCCACTCTCAGCTGAAAAAAAAAGGGCAATCTGCCCCTAAAAAAAATGATGCCCCATACATAGCTGCCCATTTTGCACATGCCCACTGGACACATAAAATGTAATTTAATTGGCATTACAACATACTTTGTTGTCCTCAGCCCTCTCTCAGGGGTTGAATGTTTCATATCTACCTCCAAATTTATTCCATATGCACAGCTGTTGCTGTTAAAGAAATGGGCAGCTATGGACCTTCCCTACACCCGTCCTGCACATCCTGAGCTACTTTCCATACTGTCTTTCCCTCTTTGTGCCCCTTTTTCACCACTTTCCTATCTCCCCATTTTTCTTTTCTTTCAAATAAATGAGTGCGGGGGTTAGCGGGAGTAAGCACTATTAAGCAGTAGTTAGCGGGTTTGCCGAATGTGCGCTTGTTTTCACTTAGCTAAGCATTGCTAAGCATTGCATAAACCTGCACAAACCAGCTTACAACTGCTTAAAAGTGCCTTAGTCACTCTGTATGTGAGGGCCCTTTTTCTGCTCAAGAGCAAAATAAAACACCTCTGTTAGTCTCGAACCCCAGATCTTGTACACACTACACAACATGAAGTACCACTAAGCCACGGTAGACATACAACAAGTCGGTGCTGAAATAAATATATCATGCATCAGAATGAGAGAATGTAAAGGAAAAATAGGAATGCCATACCAAACAACTTGTTCTGTTGATCTTTACCAACAGTTGTTGTGGGATTACATTACATGACTGTGATAAGAGAAGCAGCCATTCTAGCAGGAAAAAAAGTTACACCATCACTTTACAACCCCACACAGTATCACAGCAGGACAAACACTGGCATATCTGTTTAGGGCAGAGGCCATACCTCCCAACTGTCCCTAATTTTCAGGGATGTCCCTGATTTTGACACAAATTTTATCTCTGTCCCTCTGAATCCCACCTAAGACTACTGACTTTGGCCAGAAAGGTGGTGAATTACACTTAATGAATAATGACAATAATTAAGAGTTAGACACTTCCTTTATTTCAGAAAAGGTGTATTAATTCATATACTCTGATTCTCTCAATGTTTGAAATTAATGGCACTAATATTTTAAATGTGTCTCTGACTTTTCCTTTACTTTTCCCTGAGTCTCTTCAAATATGTACCTGAGTGTTTGAGAGGTCTGGCAGAGGCAGAAACACAGAGGCATATCAGTCTTTCTGCTGTTACACACTGTGCAAATATCTTTGGAAGGAGTTTCACAAGCATACCCTTATGTAGGAATACAACACTGAAATACAAATGGATGTAGCCATGTACTGGTAGCAACCAACTGTAGCAATGCCATTGCTCTATTGCTGAAATGACCTGTGTGGTGCACAGACAAAAAATAACAGGCTATTCTCTGGCTACCATGTGGATAGGTCCACAGTTGGGAATTATGCAGACTACTTGCCTTGATAAACTAGCATGTACACAGTAACCCTGTAAGTCCAGCAAGATAAAATCCACACAATAATACTTATGCTCTCTGTACATCTGCACCCCTACCCAAATGTAGAATATATCTATGTGTGCAGGGTCTACCAATGATGTAGGTAAACATACTCACAGTACTGAAATGTGTCCAGTTTTTCTGAGCAGCTTGTGCTAATGTCAACACTAAAAAAGCACAAACTGTTTAGAACTGAGTAAATGAATATTCACAGTATAGCAGCTCACAAGCAATTCTTGTGCCAAAGGAATACATCTCAATAACTAGCTTTGTATGGCAGTTAATTGTAAAAGTTGAAAAGAAGGTACATCTTTACATGTATCGTGGGGTAGTATTTTGAGGGGTGAGTACATTTCTACACTGACAAGTGGGTACTGAAAGCAGCAAAATTAGGTCTGAGTACACAGTGTAAATCTCTGGCTACACCCCTGGCTTCTGATATAAGAACTATACCAACCTTCTGTCTTAAACAATAATTTCCACAGCAAACAAGGATGATCTCCATCTTGGAAAGCTGAAAGGGTCACGCCTACCTGAGTTAGCAATTTATTGTACTGGGTTGCTATGACAGTGATTACTGCAATTATTACACAGCAGGCTGCATTCAGTTAGCAAGTGGTGGCCACTAATTGGTGCAGAGGCCATCACATGCTCATGTGCAAATACCTACAAAAGCAGGCTGCAATCTCTGCCAATAAACCCAATCACTCTATTGCAGAGACTGACAGAGATAGAGACAGAGAGGGAGAGAGACAGAGAAAAGGAAAAAGAAAAATAAATATTACCAAATCATACAAAGGAAAGGTATGTGACACATATGTATTTACTGGTATGTAGTAGATGTTATTGAAGAATAGTCTACATAATGTGAACCATTCATATGTGGCAGCAGTACTTATTTATGCATAGATGTTCTGCTTAACTACTGCTATGGACAATACAGTCTGTACCTGTGGGCAGTGTGACATACCTGTGAAATGTGAAGCTCAGCATTAAATGTCAAAGATCTGATCCATGTTATCTGTGTTCTGTACAGTAGTGAGGCCAATGGCTGTTGGGGGGATTAGCTCTGACATTATATAATCATGGGTGTGACAGAACAACACATGCATGATAGTCATATTAAAGTGTAGCTTAGCATTGGCAACTGCTATAGCAGTCTAGTATGCTTATCTAACATTTGTAGCCATATATACCCCCCTAATGTTAGTGTGTGTTCATATGTGACACCTGTTTGTGTGCAGCAAGGCCCAACAGTTCAGCTGTGAGGTCCAGGGACTTACAACAGTGTGGACCTTGTGTGTGTATGCCACACACATACGGAGAAATATATATGTGTCATATATATTCACATCTGTATATGTGCATAGAGCATGGGACATATTGCAACTGTTTGTGAAGGGTGGAGACATATATGTTGGTGAAGGTTAGTATGTGCATATTTGTATGTAGATTTTAGTGTGTGACAAACAAGACAACATACAGTGCTGGTATATGACATGTGGTGGTTAAACACTGTGTGTGGTTTATTCAGTTTGCAATGTAGAAGCCAGTGATGCCTGCTGAAGCTACCTGGGCTGTGAACACCTTCAATGCATTTATCCCAAGACTGCGATTTTATTACATTACTGTACACCTCACATGCTTTGTATAATTGCCTACATATATGTGTATGTACACCAATGGATGTGTATATGTATATGTATATATATATATATATATATATATATATATATATATATATATATACATACATATATATATTTATATATACTCATACACACCTACATCTACTTGTTGCAATAGATTCTCTGTACTGTTAACTGACTGTGATGGTCAATGTGTTTGTGAATACGTCAAAGATATGTATCTGTGGGATAGCTTAGTGGGAAACTGTTTATGTCATGTTATTATGGGTCATTGCTTTGATCCTAGCAAAAGCTGTGTATTCTGTTGCTAGGCAGAAAAAGTGCTATTGCATACAGTGTGATTAAGTCCCTTGGTTTTAACTAGGGTGTGTCATTGGAGGCTAAAGTACTACATATATGATTATTGATTGGTACTAATGTTGAATCCAAATCCTGTGTGTACTGTAGTACTACTTGAAGCTCTAGGCCTGTACAGCAAAGTATGGTGTATGTCCACATTACTTGCATCCACTGTTTTGTGTTGTCCCTGTATTCATCACAGATTACATTTCTCAAGATTAAGGTTGTGTAAGTACTGAAACACAGTACTGTATAGTACACACTGAAAGCTTATCTGGGTTGTAATACCTTTGTGTCCTGTAATTATGTCTGATGTGTGTGTGGATATGTCTGTAACATGTCCTTTGACATATGTGTGGTAAAACATATAACTTTGTATCTAGCAACATTCATAGTGTACTACAGCAGTATGCGACCTATATTCCCAATTGTGCACATATTTTGGACACGGGTTTGCCATTAACAAGTTGTGTGGTATAATAATAATACATTTACTGGACATTATACTGATTGTGATGGATGATATATTTCTTTACACATCAGGTTGATGTATATCTGCTGTGGCTAGGTGATGCATCGTGTTGCATACAGTGTGCCAAGTACTCTTGTATAGTCTTATATAGTGATTTTATTTTGTTGCTGTGCAGAACATGGTTCATTAGATTGAGAGTGAGCCAGGCACTTCCAAGCAGTTGTGGGGTGAGCAGTGATAAGTGGCAGTTAAAGTGTTTCACTCTCGGTTAGCTAATAGGTTGCTATATATGGCAGTTCAGTGATATCTGTACTGTATAATGTTAAATGTGCCATATGACTTGCTCAGAGATATTTTCAAACAGTCAACAATGAGCAAACAAACTTGTAAAAATGTGTTAAAACAGGCAACCTGATGTCCAGATAGTCAATACTAACCACAGGAAACAAAGTCCAAGTTTCTTCTTTAACGTAAAAGTATTTTATTTTTCAAAAAGACAACGTTTTCGCCGTGAGCCCTGTCACAGCTTCCTCAGAAGAAGACAAGTAAAACAGCTAAACTGGTCTGTTCAAATACTCAGTTAACAGGAAGTGACAAATAATTGCACTTCCTGCACTAATTTGACTCAATAAAAATAATGAATAAAATCATGAATAATCATAAAACTCCATTGAATTATCTATAAATATTGTATGATAAAAACAACATAAAAATATTCTTACTAGTGCATTTACATTAACATTGAAAAAATTATGCATTAAACCCACAAAATAATGTGCATATATGCATTACCTAAAGTAGCTCCTTAGTTTAAGAACACATGAAATGTTACAGTTCTCATTGAGGCCATCTAGCCTAAATGCATCTAAATTCAACTGCCATAAAAGTTCGACACACTCAAGAACTATCTGAAAGGGCCTCCCTATCGGTTAAAGGTACTTGATCAATACCCATAAAACAAAAAGAGTGGTCAGGGTTACTGCTAACATGTTTTGCTAAGGCATTCTCTAAAAGAGGTTTTTTTATAGCATAAAGGTGCTGGTATATTCTCTCTTTTAGTTTACGATTGGTTTTCCTATGTAAAGGAAGGGCAGGAATTACACAAAGCAATGTACACCACTGACTTTGAATCACAAGTAATCCTCTGCTTAATGTTGTATTTTTTATTCCTAACTATAAAGGAATTTCCAGTTCTCATCACTTTACACATGTTGCAGCATCCACATTTAAATGAACCTCTAGGTCTTGTGTGACCATAAGTGTTAGAAGTATGCTGTAAAAGTTCTTTCAAATTATTACTTCTCCTGTAAATTACATAGGGGCGCTGACCTAACTTGTCAATCAAGTTAACGGAATTAATAACTAGTGGCCAGTTTTTAAGATAATGGCCCAAATTCCTGTTGAATTCAAGTTAAATTGGGTTATAAAACTTAAAGAAAAGTTTCTCTGCTGATTTAGTAAGGAATTTTGGTGTGCTAATTCATTATCATTAGTAGACCTACCTACATTAGATTGATCAAGTAGTGGTTTATACAACCCTTTTGTTCTTTTAGTGTCAACTTCATTTATAAGCCCTTCTAAAAGAGGGACAGGGTATCCGGTTTATAAACATACCTTTCAAAATTGGCACTCAGCTTTAAAATCGCTGTAAGTGCTACACATCCTGCCTGCACGCACCAGTTGTCCTTTGACAATAGATTTTTTCTGCCTAGGTGGATGTAGACTAGTGTAGTGCAGGAAACAGTTGCAGTGTCTGTTTCCTGAAAATGCCAGACAAATAAATCTCTTCATCTAATTCTTTAGTTAGTCTCACGTCCAAGTAGTCTGTTTCTATTGTTGAAAACCTATAAGTAAATTTTAACCATTGTGTAGAATTGTTCAAATAGTCTACAAAAGTTTTGCTTCAACTTCATTCCCTTTAAAAGGATAAATATGTCGTCCAAAACCTAGTGTAATATTTTATCTTCTGCATTACAGTTTCATTAGATAGTATATAAAGGTTTTCCAAAGGCTACAAACAGGTTAGCCACACTGGCTCCGCAAGGGGAGCCCATGGCTATTCCACATTTTTGTAAATAGAATTTATGTTCAAAAACAAAAAGTTTGATGACAGTACTATGCTCAACAGTTCTGTTACAACATCAATCTCCACTTGTGGTGCATTTAAGTCTTTAAGAAGCAGTTGAATCCATTCAACTGCCTCATTGTGAGGATGGATGTATATAAATCAATGACATCCACAGTCAAAAGTTACACTCAAGGTCAAACTTAATACTGTTGATATCACGTAAGAAAGACCAGGAGTCTTTGCAAATAGTAGGTATTTTCTTTACATATTTTGATAGAATACTATCTATCAATTTTGAACAGGGTAGGTCATAGAAGACCTACCATCTATTAATGCCCTCATGGGAGGATTCTTTTGGTCTTTGTGTATCTTGGGTATTCCGAACATTACAGGCAACTTTGGCTGAATGATGTCAATATAGTTGTATGTCTCTAAGTCTATTTTGCCTGCTAGGAAAAGGTCACGGAAATACCCAGTGCGACCTTGAACTACATTAATCTCATTAAGGAAGAAGTAACATAGGCATCAGATGATAACACTTGCATCATTTTTCTGTGTATTGAACGTTGTCGAACACTACCAAGCCCCCTCCTTTGTCAGGTTTCAAAAACCTGACAGTTAAAGAGCCCAGGTTTTTTAGCCATTCACGTTGTGCAAGTGAAATATTCATCTCATTCAAAGTACTACTTGATTTTGTGTAGAAAACAGATGTCTTATATCTAATTCACACATTTGTTCAAATGGTAATAAATTTTGTTGTGTAGGGGGGGTTAAAACGCTAGTCAGTTTCAATTTGTCATTAACATTTGTTGTTTCATTGTTAAAATATAATTTTAAATTTAACTTGCGTATGTAGCATTTCAGATCAATCAAAACTTTAGCTAAACTTCCATATGTACTTGGAATAAAGTGTATCCAAGAGCTAACAATTCAACTAGGTCAGAATCTAGTTCCAAAGATGAAAAGTTATAGATAGTAAAATCTTTCCTTGTGTTAGTATATATAACAGGGCCTTGCAAAAATCCCTCGGACCTATGGGAGAAACATTGTCTGTTAACGTTTCCTCCAATACACATTCCCCTTGTTTCTTCTGTTGATTCCTAAAAACTTTATCATTAGGGAGCTCTAAAGGAACCTGCTTATTCTGGTCAGTTCTCCTGGTCCTCTTTGGTTCTTATAATTGTAGTTAACAGCAGTGGACCCTTTTAACCTATTACTTCTTCTAACTTCCTGTCTAGGTGTATTAGTAAGGTGTTCACCATTTTCACCTTCCAACGAAATTAATTCAGCATTAACAGAAGTAGAAGGCCCATTTAAACCAACAGTATTGGACCCTGCACTTGGAATGTTCAAATGGGAATATGCTTGGTTAGAAAAATAAGCTGTTCTATCCCTTACTAACTTCTTATTTTTGTTAATTTTAATTTAAGTAACAATGCATCAATGCTAGAAAAAATACGTCGTAGTCATATTTAAACTGCAAAAGAAGTATTAATTTTGATTTCTTCATCCAAAACATTCACTTCAGAAATAAGAGACAAGATATGCATATCATAATGTTTAACTATCACGTTTAGCAATTGTAACCCCTGTTCCTGAAACAAACATTTCAATTCTGAAAAATACACTTGGTCCAACAGTAGTCCAGAAGGAGTAAAGTTGTTCCTAAGGCCTTTTGGGATCAGTTTCTCATTTAAACATTGCCTAAAATAAGCAGCTTCCAGCTGCAGTTTTTTTAATTTAAGCAACTTAATGTCAAGTACCTTTAAGCGGTCACTAAACCAGTTGTTGTCGTTTTCTTGAACAGGAAAAGAGCTGGCAGTTGACCCAGTGTTAGCGCCTGACAAAAACGAAAACGGGTTCTCTTTATTAATCCAGTCGTTCAAGGTTCGGCGTTCCTCCACTGGCTCCGTCCTATGCTCCTCATTTAAGTTAGATGCTGGTGGTGTAATTGGATTAGCATTAGTTCCTACAGCATGACTAGTAGAAGGGATCCGAAAGATGCATGGAGTTGAAGGAAACAAGTCCGTTTCCTACTGATAGAAGCAGTAGCGTTTTGAACAACAGAACTTCCTGCCTGTTGTTTATTTGGTCGAGGAGGCAGTCCTCTAAGCTGTTGTGCTGCAGGAAGTAACGTAGCAGACCCTTCCGAGTCAGAAACTGAAACAACATTCTGGTTTACAATAGTTTCAGACTTTTCTTTTCTGTAAAAAGTTGGAAGTTGCTCTAAAACATCCATACGAACATGTAAAGCTTCCAATTTTTGTGAGATGGAAGCCAATAAAGAGAATAAGTCTGTTTCACTTGATTTTTCAAAAGTAGCTGTTAGACAAAGGTTAGGACTAACAGGACTGGCAGGAGTGCCTGAATCCATGGCAATCAACAAACAGTCAAAAATGAGCAAACAAACTTGTAAAAATGTGTTAAAACAGGCAACCTGATGTCCAGATAGTCAATACTAACCACAGGAAACAAAGTCCAAGTTTCTTCTTTAACGTAAAAGTATTTTATTTTCAAAAGACAACGTTTTGCGTGAGCCCTGTCACAGCTTCCTCAGAAGAAGACAAGTAAAACAGCTAAACTGGTCTGTTCAAATACTTTGAATATATATTTGAACAGACCAGTTTAGCTGTTTTACTTGTCTTCTTCTGAGGAAGCTGTGACAGGGCTCACGGCGAAAATGTTGTCTTTTTGAAAAATAAAATACTTTTACGTTAAAGAAGAAACTTGGACTTTGTTTCCTGTGCTCAGAGATATTTTCATATTTATGTCTTCCAGGGATCATGGCGCTTCGCAGGAACCCCAGTTATAGTAGTGCTGAAGATGACCTAATTACAACCAGTATGATTCAGCACTACAGTCTCATGTTCTCATGAACCAGCCAGGACCAGCAGGAGCGTACTGCAATGTGGCAACATGTTGTCTGCAGGGTAAATGAAGTAGGCCTGCATAACTGGACATATGAGCAGGTACACCACCACTGCAGTGATCTTCTCAGACATGTCTGTCAGCCTGCTGCTGATGTGCGGAGACAACAGCTTGCAACAGGAGGTGGTGTTAATATCCATCCCCCCTCACAGAGTGGAGAAGCTGCTCCTGAGCCTGGTGGCACCTGCCCAACAACAACAGCAGCAGACATACACCATGATGAAGGTTAGAGCACCCAGCAAGCACACATGGAGCATGCAGGTAACATGTCATATCTGTAGACTACTATTATCTGTATTGGTAGATCATGCATATGTGAGATATGGAGTGTGTCGTTAAAAGATGTGAAGCCTGTTGTTGTGCAATACTGATAATTTGGAACATAATCTGTAGCCCGGTGAATGTAAACTGTTGTTGTACTGTAAGATTGCAAACACACAGTAGCAATGCCACAGTTGTGGCCACTGACAAACTGTCTCATCTCTATGTAGGTCCCCCTGGGGTGACATCAAGGCAGCAGACAGATGCTGGTGAGTGTGTTCTACATTTATTATTGTAAATAAAAAGTGCATGTCATAGTTAAGGTGTAGGCCATGTACACATGTAACACACCTACCCATAATGCATGCTGTGCATGTTTGGTGTAAGACCAAGCACATCTCACTAATGAGATTAGCTGCCTCAAACACATGCAATACCCAGACCATCTCAAACAAATGTGGCTAGACTGTAGTGACCATTGGATAGGCACAGTTGATACTCAACATGCATATAACATACACATCTATGTCATACACAGATCATTTTAACATGCTACACATAAAGGAGTCCCAAACCTTCTGTAAAGACACACTCCAGTATCCAAAATCTCATCCACACATCACACATAATATACCTGAGGGGTAGAGGCCTATCATGGGGCATTTAAACACCCGGCAACACACTACACTTTCATGTCAGGGAATGCTCCTTATTGGCCTCCTTATAAACTCATGTAACCACTGGTTGTGAAATGGTGAATGTAGCCAAGGTAGTACAGTTCTGGTACAGCATGAGTAGTGCTGGTTTGGGAAACATTTGTAGCCTTGGTTGACCACATGATGCTTCATGTTGATGGCCTATGGTACCATACCCCATCCAGTTATTGTAACCACAGTATTACACATAGCTTTCATTGCTGTACACCTTGCCATACACCTTAATGTTGTGCGTGTGTACACATATGCACCTCTAAATAATATGCATACCAATCACCATTTGCACAACTGACACATATATGTCTTGTGATGCTATTGAGTGGCTAGGTCATATGACACAAATTGGGTATGTGTACTGTTTAAATATGCAGTTGTGTTTTAGCATGCCATGTCATGGATGACACTGGCATGTCCACAATATGATCTACACTCACCATAAGTAACGTACATTGGGTATGTGGCCGAATGGTATTCCATCAATTATCCATACACCACTGATGATTTTGTGTGAATACTCATCATGCATGTGCTAAAAATGTGTCTACAATTATTTGCTAAAGACACAGAGGCTGTAATCAGCATTGGATACCTGTCTGACACACAAATATACATCCAGCCATGGTATGTACACCTGTTTGTTATGGTGCACAGTACATTACATAGTTTTGAATACCTGCACAGCAATGTTGTGTCCATGTATGCACTGTGTTCCAGGGGGAGGCACATCACCTAATAACAAAACACATGCATCAAAGCCATGTATACTGTTAGTAACAAGGACTGTCTACACTTGCACTGCATGCTGTTGAGCAACACATGTCCTGCATGCTGACATGTGTGATATGACTGTTTTGCTTGTGAAACTGTACCCCACCATCACCTGCTATTGTGTATGTTATGAGATTGCTGGTGTTGTGTGTGTCAGCTTTAGGGAGGAGTGTATTTTTGTGTGTGTGCATGTGTGTATGTGTGCATGTGTGCATGTGTGTATGTGTGCATGTGTGCATATGTGCATGTGTGCATGTATGCATGTGTGCATGTGTGCATGTGCGCATGTGGTCTAACATCATGTTCAGGTCTTAAAGTGTGATTCCTGTTTTCCTCTCACAGGTTCCAAGGTGGGGCTGGTTCAGTACAGCAGGGAACTTGATGTCACTGAGACAGACAGTGATCATGAGGATAGGTGTGTTGAGGCACAGGCAGGTTTGTCCAGGTCTATTGTTGGGCCACCAATTGACAGTACACAAGTCTCCACCCCATCTATGCACACAGTCATACTGCCTGTACATCCATCATCATCATCATTGCCCTTAGCTGAGGGATAGTGTATGGTTGGCACTGGCCAGGACAGTGTAGTATCTATGGCACATGTATCAGGACACAGCAGCCATATCCAGATGTCTGGAATGGTACCACATAGGCAGATGCCCAGGGGGTCTCGTCAGAGCACTGCTGGTCATCATGCCCCTGGCAGATGTGCCACACCTCTTTCTACCACATGCATTTTCTAGGCTGTCATGGAAGCACAGACATGAATGGAGCAGTACACCAGACAGTGACTAAGGGCACAGAGGGCTCATAACACCTCTGTAAATGACAGTATCCGTGACCTAGCAGGTGCCATATGTAACTGCACTGAGGTCATTGATAGACATTGGGGTTGAGACATTGGATGTCCACCACAATGTCATGTCCATGTGTCAGGACAGTGCAGGATGGTTGAGATGTCGATGTAGACATATGCCAGCAACATCAGCAGCTGGAGGTCACCGGGGATGTCCAGCAAGTCACAGCCATTCCTGTAGTGCCAGTACCAGCCCCAGCAATGTTGGGGGGATGTCCATAGACCATCCTAGAAGACCACTTGCACGTGGCTCTGGCCAGTCCCAGCAGGATCCAGTGGACATATGTCAACCTCTTCGGATAGTACCCAGTCTGGATTAGTACCTGATACTGTCTGTAGCACCCCTGCCAGGCACAGGTTCCGTATCCATGGCCAGAGACGGTGATCTGTAAAGCCTATCAGGTACAGTCTGTAGCTGTCTCACAAATCCTTGTATATGGCAGCCACATGGTGGAACTGTGTGTATGCAGACACACACACATAAACCAGAAACCTAGGGCAAACACATACCTGCACACATTACATCAACATTGGCCCATAAAAGTACTCATGGCCCTCACACACACACTCACACACACATGTCGATTGTATAGCTCAGTTAGGCCTCTGACAAACCAACAACACACCCTGTGCATATGATGAAACCTGTGCCACCTCCTGTCATCTGTAACATTGATGCAGGAACAGGCTAACATGGTGCTGATGCACAGGGTGACTTTAATAAAGTATAGCAATGGCTGAATGTGTAGCATGTTGTCAGCAGTAAAGTGTAATGCTATCCTTGAAGGTGTAGCTGAGCAGGCATGATGCATTAAAGCTGCAATTAGCAATGTTGTATTGTTTCCACCAGTGTTTATTCCAATTGTGTTTTGTTTGCCCATGTGCCACTTGGCTGATGTGTGTAGTTGTGTCAGCATGTGTTATACAGTGGACAGTAAGTGTGGGGTGTG
This sequence comes from Protopterus annectens, assembly GCF_019279795.1. NCBI lineage: Eukaryota > Metazoa > Chordata > Ceratodontiformes > Protopteridae > Protopterus > Protopterus annectens. The sequence continues at coordinate 747,079,223 of NC_056734.1, read as the reverse complement.
TGCAGCATAGGTTTGCAGGTGTACATTTGTGAACATGGTGGAGGTGCATTGTCTGCATGTATGTGCATATTGGACACATGGGCAGGGTGACATGCCCTGTATTGGCCAGTGTTAACACTCCATACTTTCTATTGGTGGCCAGTATGCATTGTACTACACACATTTTGGAACTTGAGTACGCATTTGTGTGTATGACACGGGTTGACACTGTGCTGTGGGTGATGCTGTTGTTGCTATCTGTCATTAGCTTGCATTACTAAGGTTAACACTGTCCCAGCTGCATAATCCTTTATTAATGCACACTGTTCACCTACAGGGTTGCATGGACCGTGCTATCACAAACAAAAGAAATTCTCACTTATACAGTAAAAGTGCATTAGTCTCATGGACCCCTGCCATAAACTAAATATATAATAGCAGGTGTGAAGTTGTACCAAAAAAGAGTTACATACCAAGAAGGAATAACCTCTCTGGTCAGTATCATTGGGAAAATACAATCCCTCAATAAACATACAAGGCAAGCTTCAAAATACAAAATGGCAAGGATTCCAGAGACAACACTAAAGCTTTCTTCAGTGTTGTTCATAATCTACAGGGGAAATCTTAGATCGGGTCACAGTTAATGTAAATGGTCACAAAGTACACTTATCTGACTGACATTACCAATTCCTTGTCAGACAGTTTGAATGCAGATTTCACCAACCTGTCATTACACAAGGGCCACATTTCCAGACCTGAAGAATGTAAAACCTGATGATTCACAGACACTCTAGTTAAAACACTTCTTTAACAAAGTACACACCACAGTGGCAATGGTATTGGACAGTGCCCCTGGGTGTGTCATACACAAGCTGATTTATGAAGTCACCACTCACCTAAACTCTCTGTCCAGATGCAGCCTCTATACAGGTTACATACTTGTGGAATGACACACGGTAATGGTGTTCACAGTCCACAAAGGTTGAGCTACAACATCTTCTTCTTCTTCTCCTTTCGGATGCTCCCATTCGGGGTCGCCACAGTACGTAATTTCTTCCTGCCCTCTGCATCTTGCGCTGTCACACCATCCACCTGCATGTCCTCTCTCACCACAGCCATAAACCTCATCTTAGGCATTCCTCTTTTCCTGTTACCTGGCGGCTTCATCCTTAGCATCTATTTCAGAATATACTCTGCATCCCTCCTCAGCACATGTACAAACCAACCTAATCCTGCCTATCTGGCATGGTCTACTAACCTTCAAACCTGTCCTGATCCTCTAATATACTTATTCTTAAACCTGTCCACCCTGGTCATACCCAGGGCAAATGTTAACATAAACTGATTAAGAGTAGAACTACAACAGGTCCTGGAAACTCTCACCCTATAAGCCAGACCAATGTTATCTGGAAGGCTATGGAGCACAGCATTATGGAACTCATTAACATAGACATTATGAACCTGCAAACACTGCAGCATACCCACTTAGGTTCTCTAAAGGCCAGATCATGGCTCCTACACCTAGTAGACTTCAAGCCAGTCAACAAGGCTATAGGTGAGGGAGGGGAGGTCGACACAGCCAAGCTATAGCTCACCAGCAATTCATACCCATCCCACATACTGGTATTATACATAACCTCAACAGACTGACCATAAACGATTGTTAGATGATGGCTTGACAACTGATGCACAGATGCAGGACACACAGTAACATTTACAGCCTTCATGTACAATTCTATGCCAGTAACAAGTGGTATTCACCTGCACTCAGTCCTGGGACCACTCCTGTTTGGCATATAGCTTTCTTAGGTACAAGCAAACACAGTAGGGATATGTCTGCCCATGTCTGATGACAATGCATACTGTGGGCTATACTTTATTCTCCAGATGACACACACATCCTCCAAAAGGGTATCATAAAGACAGATACCCGGTGTCAAACTCATGCTGTAAAGCTATAAGCAAAAGAAAGCATAGTTATCCACTTTTAGAAAACAAAGTATCCCCAGCGTACCACATAGGTAGTAGCCCCCAAAATGTGGAACAGGGTACTAATGTATACATAGAGCCATATGTTAAGGCATCTCTCCTTTGATAATCACATTACCAAAGGGTTTTGAAAATCCCTCTGTGGAGCACATAAGCAATAAAGGGTTTGCATGCAGATCCACAGAGGTTGTTGCACACCTATAATGATTATTCATCTTTGCTAGACTTTGCTTGCTTTGAAACAGGTTTCAAATATACCTCAAGCATAAACCCTCACTCACACTCTTCAATAGAAACTGTGATGAGTGGATGTGAAATGGAAGATGTAGCCCCGGGATCACTGCAGTGGCTAAGCTTGTCACAAGCATAAAGAAGTGACCTAAGGTCTGGAAAGCACCAGCACGCTCTGGCAAAGATAACAGATGCATTCATGGAGAAAGCAGAGTACCCACCTATGAAATACTTGAGGTCACATGTATGTATATGGATTTGCCCCACAGCTACCTTACATGTGTAATGCACATGCGGTTGTCATTGTGATATGTCATACACTATAAAAATCAAAACCCACTCCACATTGGTCAACGGTGTCACACACAGTCAGCAAGTGTGAGATTTAAATGCTTTCTTAGCTACATTATGACACTACTGCAGTATGCATTTACACGACATGCTATACACATTACTGAGATTTCATCTTTCCACAGGTATATTTGTAGGATGGTTCATAGGTTCATAGGTTCATAGGTTGGTACTAGGCTATCAGCCCTAGGGACTATACAAGCCTAGCCATAACAATTCCCTGGCTATTTCTTCCCACATTATTTACTTTCCTGGACCCCTGTCTAGCAGGGCGACTGACGTGATCCCTGGGGTGAATTTCCTTTCTCCCATCCAGTCGTCAAGGTTCCTTTTGAAGAGGTCCAAAGAGGCACTCTGCTTGACATGTATGGGCAATCTATTCCAGAGTCTGGGGAGTCTCTGGGTCAGGAACCTATCCTCCAGCATGTTTTGTTTATTGTGATGACAAGGTTTAGATCCCTGGAGCGTGTAGCTCTGAGGGATTGGGATTTCTTTAAGTGTAGCATGTCCAACAGCTCTGGGTTTGACATGGCCTTGTATGTTAAGCAGAGATCTCTGAGTAGACGATATGCGACAGAGTATAGCTGGAGTTTTTAAGGCGGTCAGCGTAGGGCATCTGCTTTAGGCCTGTGATTCTTTTAGTGAGGTATTTCTGAGGCCTTTCCAGTTGTTGCAGATGTCTTGAGAGGTACATACCAAATGGCGTTGTATTCTATAATGGGTCTAATGAGGGATGAGTACAGTGGGACAATGACCTCCTTTTTTCTGGATGAAAAGCCCTTCGTGATGAGGTGTGCCACATAGAAGGATTTCCTGACTGTTGTGGCGATGTGGTTATCGAACATGAGACCACTGTCCACCTGTGTCCCTAAGTCTCTTATCACACTTTCTGTGTTTAGTGTACTGCCACCTATATGGTAATTCATGGATACATGTTTTTTCCCAAAGGGGATAACAATACATTTCTTGGCATTGAGCTTGAGCCCATGGCTCTGGCACCAAGCATCTGTTTCTGTAAGGCCCTTTTGTAGAGTATCCACATCATTTGGGGATTCAATAATGGCTCCCAGTTTGCAGTCATCTGCAAACTTTGTTAGCCAGAGTCCCTTAGTGTTGACCTGTACTTCAGAGAAGTAGATGCCAAACAAGAGCCCCAGGACTGAACCCTGAGGTACTCCACTTGTCACTTGTCTGGAGCTGGATTTGGAGTCAGCTACTTTTATAGTGTGGGTAAGCCATTTAGCAACCCATTGGGTGACATAGGGATTAATGCCCAACTTAGTAAGTTTATCTATGATTCCAGAGTGGGGGATGGTGTCAAAGGCCTTGGCAAGGTCTAGATAGGCTGTGTGGACCACCTTACCCTTGTCCATGGCTCTGGAGACTGATTCAAAGAAGTTAATCAGGTTCAGGAGACAAGATCGGCCCTTCACAAACCCAAACTGGGTGGGGTCCAGTGTTTGAAGGTTGCCAATGTCTTTGTTTATAAGTTCCATGATAATACGCTCCATGGCCTTGCAGATAAGGCTTGTCAGACTGATGGGACGGTAGTTTCCGGGATCCAAGGTGGATCCCCTTGTGGATTGGGATAACTGTAGCTCGCCACTCAGTGGGCACGAAACCTGAGGTGAGGCTATGATTAAACATGACACTTAGGTGAGGTGCCAGTTCATATTGTAGTTCAAGTAGTACACAGCCGGGATGTCATCTGGTCCCATGGATGCTGTATTCTTGGCTTTAGAGTGCGTTTTGTACCTGTGTGGCCGTTATTACTGGAATTTGGCAATCTTCCTATTGAGATGGGCCATTTAGGGGTGAGAGGGGTGAAGTTGGCACTGAATCGATCTGCCAGGATATTGGCAATATCCTTTGGATCAGTATATTTAATGCCATTCTGTTTTAGCTCAGAGCAGATCTGAGCATTGCCATTTAGATTTTTGACATAGTTATAGAATGCTTTGTGGTTGTCTTTGGAATCTTTGGCAATTTTATTTTCGTAACTAGCTTTGGAGGATTTTATGAGGCATCTCAGTTTCTTACTGAGGCTAGTAAGGGAGTTTTTTGAGATACACACTCACAGTAGGCAAGTACAACATTCAAACCATTACCTACATTATGATACTACAAACAGTATGCATTTACATTACGCACGGTGCACATTACTGGGATTCTATCTTTCCACAGGTATATTTGTAGGATGGTGACATCATGAGACTTGACAAAGATGAGTATACCACTTTTAAGGTGTTTGAGTAGTCTCCAAAAAAGTTCCTCCTCCCCAGGAAAATGCAGACACTCACACAGTTGGCAAATGCAGGATTCAAACCCCTATCTATCTACATTATGATACTACAACAGTATGCATTTACACAACACGCGATACACATTACTGGGATTCTAACTTTCCACAGGTATATTTGTAGGATGGTGACATCATGAGACTTGACAAAGATGAGTATACCACTTTTAAGGTGTGTGAGTAGTCTCCAAAAAGGTTGCTTTTTTCCCAGGAGACACACACACTCACAGCTGGCAAGTGCAAGATTCAAACCCTTACCTAATTACATTGTGATACTACATCAGTATGCATTTACAGAACATGCTATACACATTACTGGGATTTTATTTTTCCACAGGTATATTTGTAGGATGGTGACATCATCAGACTTGACATAGATGAGTATATCACTTTTTAGGTGCGTGAGTAGTCTTGAAAAAGTTTGCTTCCCCTCAGAGAAACACACATACTCGCACACACAGTTGACAAATGCAGGATTCAACCCCCTACTTAATTACATTATGACATTACAGCAGTACACATTTACAAGACACACTATACACATTACTGTGAGGTCTTCTTTCCACAGGTATACTTGTAGGATGGTGACATCATGAGACAACAAAGATGAGTATACCACTTTTAAGGGGTGTGTGTAGTCTCCAGAAAGGTTGCTCTCTCCCCAGGGAGAGACAGACACACACACACACACACACACACACACACACACACACACACACACACACACACACACACACACACACACACACACACACAGTTGGCAAGTGCGGTGTTCATTATCCAAACTAAGTACGTCTTTACACTTCAGCAAGCAATATGGAGTTACAGGGTGCAATACAGACATTACTTGCTGACAGTTTGCACAAAGGTTTTTTTCACATTTGCTAACCTCAGCAGGCTTATCATACTAGGTGTATTGTGAGTGTACTGTATGCATAGGCCATGGCCATATCATATATGGGTTGATGCACCACATGCTGGCACATACAGGGTCAAACCTTGAGTAGCATCTTACTTTCACCTACATGATACTGCAATATAACAGAAAGATGATAAACTTCAACAATTGGCTGAGCTTCTGGTGTCATTCAAAGGTGGTCCAGTCTCTGTCTGCCTGTGATGGCATGATAGACAAGCCTTGTTGCTTCGCTACAGATGGTTTGCACCTGTTGCCCCTATGCTTCTGAATACTGGCCAAGGCTCTTGCTGTTCCCATATTACCTTGTTTTGTTTATTGTGGTGACAAGGTTTAGGTCCCTAGGTTCATAGGTTCATAGGTAGGTACTAGGCTATCTGCCCATGGGCATTTATAAGCCAAGGAAGAATGTGTTGGCTTTCGCCTCCCTTTTAAATTAGTTTCCTGGGTCTCTGTCTAGCAGGGCCACTGAAGTGATCCCAGGGGTAAATTTACAATTTCCCATCCACTCGTCAAGATTCCTCTTGAAGAGAGTCTGTGAGGGGCTCTGCCTAACACCAACTGGGATTCTATTCCAGAGCGAGGGAAGTCTCTGGGACAAGAATCTATTCCTCCAGCATGTCCTGTTTATTGCTTTGCTGAGGTTTAATTCACTGGAGTGTGTGGCTCTAAGAGATTTGTTTTTCTTGAGGTGGAGCATGCCCATTAATTCCGGGTTGGACATGGCCTTATATGTCAGGCATAGATCACCACTGAGCAGACAGTAAGCAACCGAGTAGAGCTGGAGTTTCTTTAGTCAAGCTGCATTGGGCATCTCTTTGAGGCCCATGATCCTCTTGGTGAGGTACTTCTGTGATCTTATCAGCTGTTGCATGTGCCAATTAAGATACATACCAAATGGGGCATTGTACTCTATTATGGGCCTAATGAATGATGAGTAGAGGGGCACAATGACCTCTCTTGATGTAGAGGTGAACCCTTTCGTGATTAGGTGGGCTACATAGAAGGAATATCTAACCACTTTGGCAATGTGATTATCAAAGGAGAGGTTACTATCTACCTGGGTCCCCAGGTCCCTAATTAAATTTTCCATACCTAGTGGATTACCACCTATGTGGTAATTCGTGGGCACTTTGTTTTTTCCAAAGGGGATGACTATGCATTTTTTGGCATTCAGCTTGAGGCCATGGTTTTGACACCAGGTATCTGTCTCTGTAAGACCCTTCTGGAGGATGTCTGTGTCAGCCGGAGAGTTGATTATGGCCCCCAGTTTGCAGTCATCTGTGAACTTGGTCAATCATAGTCCTCCCATGCTTGCCTGTACCTCAGAGAAGTATATACTGAACAGGAGGGGTCCCAGGACTGAGACCTGTGGGATGCCACCCACAACTCTGACCATGTGTGTTCTATCCGTGAGCCACTTGGCCACCCATCTCGTAACATAGGGATTAATGTTCAAGCTGGTAAGCTTGTCTATGATGGCAGAGTGGGGAATGGTGTCAACGGCCTTAGTGAGGTCCAGGTAGGCTGTGTGGACTACCTTCCCTTCATCTATGGCCTTGGTAACTGTTTCAAAGAAGTCACCTAGGTTTAGGAGGCAGGATCTGCCTTTAACAAAACCAAATTGGGTAGGGTCCAGTGTCTGGAGGTTCCCAATGTCTCTGTTTATGAGTTCCATGATACTTTGCTCCATAGCTTTGCAGACCAGGCTGGTCAGGCTTATAGGGCGATAGTTCCCAGGTTCTGTTGTGGCACCACCTTTGTGGAGTGGGATGACTGTTGCTGTATGCCATTCTTTGGGTACATAGCCTGTGGTAAGGCTGAGTCTGAGCAGTGAATTTAGGTGAGGGTTTAGTTCCTTTTGGAACTCATGTAAGACGCAGCCTGAGACACAATCCGGTCCAATTGATGCTGTGTTCTTAGCTTTGGAGAGGGCTGTTTTTACCTGCATGTTTGTGATGTCTGGGGCTCTGCATTCTTCTGGGATGGACACAGGTCCTTTTGGGGGTGGGGGGGTAAAGTTTGCACTAAACTTGCCCACCAGGATGTTGGCACTGTCAGTTGGTTCAGTGTATTTTTTGCCATTTTGCAGTAGCTCAAAGCATATCTGAGAGTTGCCACCTAAATGTTTGATATAGCTAAAGAAGGCATTGTGGTTATCTTTAGATTCCTTGGCAATTTTTTTTTAAAAACTGGCCTTGGATGATTTTATGATTAATCATAGTTTCTTGCTAATAATGAACAGTGATGCCTTTCCTTTTTGGAATTTTGCTCTATCATGTAGTAGTTTACTCCTTCTGTTGTATAGCTTATTTATGGCCAAGGACCACCAGACTGGTTTCCTCTTTTTGGAGGAGTGAGTCTTGGTTTTATTCGGGATGGCTTGATCCATGCATCCCTGTAGATGCTCATATAATGCACTTGTAAAGGATTCTGCGGATTAGCATTATCCTGTAGCAAGGGGGCTTTGAAACTTTCCACTTCAGTCTTGAGAAGTGTGAAGTTTTCTTTTGAAAAGTTTTTCACAGTGGTTTCTTTGACTGGGGGTGGGGTCGGGATGTGGATGTTCAGTGTGATTACTTTATGATCTGATCTTACCAGCAAGCAGTTTACCTCTGGTGTGGAACACTCATCCCCCATGTTGGTGATGATCAGGTCCAGTATGTTGTCACCTCTAGTGGGCATGGTGACCAGCTGTTCCACGGCGTTTGAGTTTATAAACTCTAGGAAGCATTGGGCAAAGGAGTTTGTACTTGAGTAATTCTCCGAGTCAATGTTTGGGTAGTAGAAATCTCCTAATATCATGGTGTTTGGTAGGACCTTTATATTTTCCAGTGTTCTCAGGAATGCTGAGTGAGGGTCCTGAGACAAGGTAGGTGATCTGTATCAGGCTACGATCTGATAAGCAGCTTTGCCCACTGTTAGTTGCACTTGGATGGTCTCCAAGGCCTTGTGCTGTGCCACTAACCTGGAGGTGTGGGTATCCTTTATGAAAATGGATACACCCCCTCCTTTTGTATTTCAGTCTGGGTTTTGGGGTCGAAGCTTGGAGAGATTGGGATTTTTTTAAGTGGAGCATGTCCAACAGCTCTGTGTTTGACATAGCTTTGTATGTTAGGCAGAGATCACCTCTGAGAAGGCGATATGCGACAGAGTAAACCTGGAGTGTTTTGAGGCGGTCTGTGTAGGGCATGTATCTGAGGCCACTCATCCTCTTTGTGAGGTATTTCTGCAGGCTTTCCAGTTGTTGTAGATGTTTTGTGAGGTACATACCAAAAGGGAGGTTGTACTCTATAATGGATCTAATGAGTGATGAGTAGAGGGGAACAATGACCTCTTTTTTTCCGTATGAGAAACCTTTTGTGATGAAGTGTGCCACGTAGAAGGATTTCCTGACTACTGTGGCGATGTGATTATCAAAGGAGAGTCTACTGGCCACCTGTGTCCCAAGGTCTCTTATCATACTTTCAGTGTTAAGTATACTACCGCCTACGTTGTAGTTCATGGGTACAGAGTTTTTACCAAAGAGGATGACAATGCACTTTTTGGCATTGAGCTTGAGGTCATGGCTTTTACACCAGGCATCTGTCTCAGTGAGGCCCTTTTGTAGGATATCCACATCATTAGTACTTTCGATTATGGCTCCTAGTTTGCAGTCATCTAGGAACTTCATTAGCCAAAGACCTTCTGTGTTAGCCTGTACTTCAGGGAAGTAGATACCAAACAGGACAGGACACAGGACTGAACCCCGTGGTAATCCACTTGTCACTGGTCTGAAGTCGGACTTGGAGTCTGCTACTTTCACAGTGTGGGCTCTGTCAGTGAGCCAGTTGGCAACCCATCTTGTGACATAGGGATTTATACCTAGTTTAGTGAGCTTATCTATAATTTCAGAGTGGGGGATGGTGTTGAAAGCCTTGGCAAGATCTAGAAAGGCTGTGTGAACCACCTTACCCTTGTCTACGGCTTTGGTGACTGCTTCGAAGAAGTCTATCAGGTTTAGGAGACATGATCTTCCTTTTACAAATCTGAAATGGTTGTGCTTCAGAGTTTGGAGATTACCAATGTCTTTGTTTATAAGTTCCATGATGATACGTTCCATGGCCTTGCAGACCAGGCTCATCAGGCTAATGGGGCGCTAGTTCCCAGGGTCCGTGGTGGCTCCCCCCTTGTGTAGTGGGATAACCGTCACTGTGCGCCATTCAGCAGGCACAAAGCCTGAGGTGAGGCTATGATTGAACATGGTACTTAGGTGTGATGCCAGTTCGTTCTGTAGTTCGTGTAGAACACAGCCTGGGATGTTATCTGGTCCCATGGATGCTGTGTTCCTGGCTTTGGAGAGTGGTTTTTACCTGTGCAGCCATGATGACAGCAACTTTTCATTCTTCCAGTATAGAGATGGGCTCTTTCATGGGTGAGAGGGGGGTAAAGTTAGCACTGATCCTATCTGCCAGGATGTTGGCAGTATCAGTTGGGTTTTTATATTTAGTGCCATTGTGCTGTAACTCAGAGCAGATCTGAGTGTTGCCATTGTGATTCTTGACATAGCTATAGAATGCTTTGTGGTTGTCTTTAGACTCGGTGGCGATTTTGTTTTCGTAAGTAAATTTGGAGGATTTTATCAGGGATCGCAGCTTCTTACTGAGGCTGACCGGGGAGCTCCTCCACTCATGGGTTTTACCCTCTTTTGCAACAGTTTCTTCCTTCTGTTGTGCAGTTTGTTTATGGCAGGGACCACCAGATTGGCTTCCTTTTCTTTGAGGACAGCATCTTGGTTCTGTTTGGGATAGCATGATCCATGCACTCATGTAAGTTCTTATAAAGTGCAATTGTGTAGGATTCAGTTGTCGTAACTGTATTGTCCATCTGCATGGGTGACCTGAAGTTCACCACTTCTGTCTTAAGAATCATGAAGTTGTCTTTGGAGATATTTTTAACATGGTTTCCTTAATGGGGGGTGGGGGTAGAATGTGGATAGTTAGGGTAATTAGCTTATGGTCAGATCGGACCAATGAGGCGTTGACTTCATTTGTGGAACACTGGTCACTCAGGACAAACCAAACCCCATAACCAACACAAATAACCACAAAGTGTGCTAAATGCTACTCATTGCCAGAAGACTCAGCCTCCAGATGCACAAACTAGAGGCACTTCTCAGTATGGAGAATATTGATATCTGTGCAGTAACAGAAACCTAGTTCAAGGCTCCAGAGACCATACCAGCACTACCAGGATACTCCTCATTCCATACCTTCCAGCATCAGAACCTGGATCATAGCACATAGGGTGGGATGTATCCATATTCATCAAGGACACCTACACCTCTCTCTACATGCTCTCTACAGGATCTGTACCCATAGAATGTTGCACAGCAACGTTCTTCCCACTCCACAGGGGTGGAGCCACAAAAGACCCTTGGCATTCATGCTCTATGAATCTGACGAGTCTGATCTGCAAGGCAATGGAGCCAATCACAATGGAAGTCAACAATAAAGACATTGGAAATCTTCACACAGTTGAGCACATCCAGTTTGGCTTCGTCAAATGCAGATCATGCCTCCTGAACTGGGTGGATTTCTTTGAGACAGTTATCCAGGCTACAGATGATTGAAATGAGCTCCACACAGCCTACCTATACCTCACTAAGGCCTTTGACACCATTCCCCAGTCAGGTATCATAGATGAACTCACCAACCTGGGCATGAATCCATACATCACAAGATGGATTGCAAACTGGCTCACAGATAGATCCCACAAATTAAGAGTTGCTGGCTACGTCAGACTCTACACCGGTAACAACTGGTGTCCCCCAGGGTTCAGTCCTGGGGTCCCTCCTGTTTGGTATAGACTTCTCAAAAGTACATGCCAACACAGGAGGGTTGTGGTTGACTAAGGTTGCTGGGAACTGTAAAGTGTTTGCCATAATAGATTCCCCGGATGACACAAATATTCTCCATAAGGGACTCTATGAGACAGATGTGTGGTGTCAGAATCATGGCCTCAAACTCAATGTGGAAGAATGCATAGTAATCCCCTTTGGTGAAAACAAAGTACCCACAAACTACCACATAGGTGATACCCCTTAAAACTGACAAGGTAATAAGGGATCTGGGGACACAAGTAGATAGTCATCTTTCCTTTGACAACCATGTTGCTAAAGTGATTGGGAAATCCTATATGGCCCACCTAATCAACAAAGGGTTTGCATCAGATCCGAAGAGGTAGTGGTGGTCCTCTACTCTTATGTCATCAGACCCATCATTGAGTACAATGCACCATTTTGGATGTACTCAACTAAGCATATCCAGCAGCTGTAGAGACCACAGAGGTACCTCACCAAGAGGATTACTGGCCTCAAACAGGTGTGTTATGCAACACAACTTGTAAAACTAAATCTGTTCTCCGTTGCATACCACCTACTCAGAGGCACATTCTGCCTAACATACAGAGCCATGTCCAACACATAACTGTTGAATATGCTGCATCTACGGATAACAAAATTGAGTTGCACTACACACTCTAGGGATATGAACCTCATCACAACAAATAATACAACATGCTGGTGGGATAGAGTACCATCCCAGACACTTGCCTTACTGTGGAACAGAGTCCCAATGTACATCAGACAGAGCCCCTCACTGACACTCTTCAATAGGAACCTTGATGAGTGGATGGGAAACAGACAATTCATGCCAGGCATCACATCAGAAAACCCACTAGAAAGGGGCTTAGGGTGCTAACTATTAGAACTAGGGCTTGGGAGACTACCCAATGGGGTGGTAAAAGCTGCACAACTTGCCTAGGCTAATATATGCCTTTGTGAAGATAGTCTACTACATACCTATGAACCTATGTGACAGGTACATGTCTACAGATAGTAGATGTGTACTTCATTGTACAGTCATGTTGTACAGCAGGAACATGGACCACATACACTGTAATGCTTACAGATACTGGTGGCTGTTATGTACAGTGGGTGAGATGTGCACCTCATGTCTTTTGTGCCATTGGGATGTGTGCTGGCTGGGTGAATCCTGAAGGGCTCCCTGTCATGGTCACCCTCTTACACACATCTCTGCCCATCCATCTTTGGCTTATTATACTGTGTTCCCCCTACACATATATATATAGGTACATAGGTAGGTAATAGGCTATCTGCCTGAAGGCATATATTAGTATGGCCAGAGTGTGCAGCTATCACCACACATGGAGTTAGTTCCCTAGGCCTCTGTGTAGTAGAGCTGATGACGTGATCCATAGTGTGACAGTTCAGTTTCACATACACTCATCAAGGCTCCACTGGAAGAGTGTCAGTTAGGGACTCAGCTTAATGTAGGTTGGAATCCTGTTCCAAAGCAAGGGAAGTCTGTGAGTTAGTAATGTATCCCTCCAACATGTTCTATTTATTGTTGTGATAATGATATCCCTAGAGCATGTGGCACAGTGAACTTGGGTTTACTTCAGATAGTGCATGTACATCAGTTCTGCATTGGACATGTCTGCTGGGCAGAGATCGCCTGAGTAGACAGTATGCAACAGAGTACAGATTGAGTTAAATTCAGTCTTGTTGCATGGGGCAACTGTTTGAGGACAGTAATCCTCTTTTTGAAGTACTTCGGTGATCTTTCCAGCTGCTGAAGGTGCCTAGTCAGATTCATTGCAAGTGTGCCATGATACTCTCTGATGGGTCTGATGACTGATGAGTAGAGGGAACCTCCTTTGAAAATAGAAAACTATCAACGCCACAGACATGCAGGTGACTGGTGAAAAAGTTTCTTTTCTTTATTGCACTCTGGTACCTCGGCCTTCGCCTTCTCAAGGAATACATTAATTTGTGTTTCACCACACCTTATAAATCATTAGCTTCAAATTTTAAAGCCAATCAAAACACTAAACGTGTATTTGAATAATTAAACATTAACATCTGAAAAAACCATCAATCAACCCAATACATCTCCTCAATACAAACTGTTATACTTGAACCAAATAGCAAGACAATGAATGTTAAATAGCATGAAAATTTTAAATAGCATGAAGGTTTTAAATGTCATGAAAATTTATGCATAATAGAAATATATCATATACAAAATGTGCAAAATAAGCATAATTACTAAAGGAAAATTCTTTCTCTTGTTGCATTAAGTTTATAAAACTTTGTTCTATTTATACATAATGCAACTCTTATTAACATGAAAGAATGTTCCTTTATTTTTTTATTTTTTTACATTATTTTTCCTTCTCTTAATTTGACCCTACTGCATTCATCAAAAATTACTCGCATCATAAACCTATGCTAATGACTAATATAAATCAAAATATATGCTAAGTTTACACATGCTAAATTTACTATATTACCCAAAAACTGTTCACCTCAATATTGACTTTTCAAGACTTAACTGTCTAAATTCATGCCATTAGGGAAAAGGGTTTTGAAGTTCAAGATAAACTTGGACTCCATTTCCAATAATTTTTTATTTACTCCTATTTCCCCTTTTGCACTGAATGGCCTACCCAAAACACAAAATATAAAACCTTCCGCTGACCCCTTGTGAAAGTCTATGAAATGTTTGGCCACTGGACTCTCCTCTCTACTGTTCCTAATATCTCCTAGGTGTTCCATTATTCTTAATTTAACTTTTCTGGAGGTTTGTCCCACATACCACTTTTGACACCCACAACCAATGATGTATACCACTCCCCCCGAGTTGCAGTCATAGTATTCCAAAGCCTTATATTTCTTATTATTGATCAGTGTGCCATCTAAGTTTCTTACTCTGTTGCAAACTTTGCAATTCCCGCATTTATATGTCCCTACTTTAGAAATGTTAACTTTCCCCTTTGGATTTCTGGTATTTAAAATCTCCTTGAGATTAGGGTATCTGCCATAAGAGAAGGTGATCTTACTAGGAAACAATTTTCCTACTCTATCATCCCCCAAAACCAATGGCCAAAGATTAAACACTGTATCCCTCACAACTCTGGAAAATTGAGAAAATTTGGTGACAAAAAATAATTTGTCTTGTTCAATGGCCCCTACTTCATTATTAACCAACCACGTGGACTTAAAACCCTGGCCACCTGAACTTCTTCTCCTAACCAAACTTTCCTCCAGGCTCTCCCTTTGACCTACATGCAAAGACCTTGGCAATTTGTGGGAACACATAGCATGATTTTCTAACCACTTTGTGAATGTGTTTCTGGAAGTAGAGATGACTATCCACATGTGTCCATAGATCCCTTATTATTACCTCCATATTTAGGGTGTTGGCACCTATTTGGTATTTCTATGACTGTAGCTCGAGGCCATAATTTTGACACCACATCTGTCTGACTGAGACTCTTTTTAAGAATGTCTCTGTTGTCCCAAACATCGATTATGACAACCTTTTTGCAGTCATCCACAAACTTTGCTAAACATAGCCCTCGTGTGTTTGACTGTATTTCTGAAAAGTATACACCAGACAGGAGGGGTCCCAGGACTGAGCCATGGGGGACAGCAGTTGTTACCAGCTTGAACAGGAGACCACAATTCTTACCTTGTGGGATCTATCCGTGTCCCAGTTGGCAATCCATCAGATGACATACGCGTTTATGCACAGGTTGTTGATTTTGTGGATACAACATGTGTGTGGGATGTTGGAAAAGGGCTTTTCAAGGTCTATGTAGGCCGTGTGGGGCTCATTTCATTGATGTATGTCCTGGGTGACTGCCTTGAAAACTGTCTAGCAGGTATAGGAACCATGATCTGCCCCTGACCAAACCAAAATGGGTATGGTTGGGTGTTTGTAGGCTCCCAATAGCTCTGTTTATGAGTTCCACAATGATGGACTCCATGGCCTTGCAGATCAGGCTGATTAGGCTTATAGGACTATAGTTCACATGGTCTGTTGTGCACCAACACTTGTGGAGTGTGCCAAACGTTGCTGTAACCCATTCAGCAATTTCATATCCTGTACAGAGGGTGAATTTCAGCAGACTGTTCAGGTGCAGGGTCTGTTTGTTATGGAGTTCACATATGACACAGCCAGGGAAACCATGTCATCCCATAGACGCCGTGTTTTTAGGTTTGGATAGAGCTGTTTAACCATTGTATATGTGATTTCTGGGTTTTCACAATTTCCAAGTATAGTAATGGGCCCTTTTGTCAGTGAGAGGGGGGTAAATATGTATGAACTTGTCTGACAAGATGTTGGCAATGTCAGTCATGTACATGTATTCATTTACACTTTGCACTGACTCAGAACATATATGAGTTTACAATGATATTAATGACATAGCGAAAGAAAGCTTCATGGTTCTCTATGCACTCTTTGGCAATAATTTTGCCAGAACATGGCTTGTATAATGTTAGGAGTGCTCATTGTTTCTTGATGATACTGATCGGAGATTTATTGATCTTCTTCAGATTTTCACTTTCTTTGAATAACTTAAGTACTTGTAGTACATAGTTTGATTATGACAAGGGTCCAATATATTATATGGGTCTGTTTTCATATCACTGTGTGCGCAAGGTAGGAATGGTGAATAGTGACAAGTGTCTGGAGTAAGAACTGCAACTGCCAGATATGTGTGCCCCACTGCTGTACTCAGACATGACCTACGTGTGTGAGCATGCCCAGTATGACCTTTCAGTATGTTGCTGACTGAAATTGTCTAAATTTGTTTAAGTGTGTGAGCATGGCCATTATGGGCATATATACTATACGTGTGTGAAAAATAAAGTTGGTTTTTACTTCAGGGCTCACCTTTGTGTTGTACATTGACAGGAAGCACGCTGTGCCTGCAGGGCTTCCATGAATCAATTTGCATAGACTTATCAACATTTCTACATACAGGGGGGACAGCTATTATTTGTACATTTCTACCCAGGGGGCACACCTGATTGTTACTGTGGGTATACATAGGATGAGGGGTACACCTGACACTTATACACATTTGCTAGGCCTGCACTGCTATGTCAGGTACTCCATTTCAGTCTGTACTGTTACCTATTGTACTGGCTTGAGGCATACCACTGTACTACAGACCTTAGCTTCCAATTACATGCATATTAGTTTGTGACTTCATAGCCTACCCAACCCACATCACACTGCCTGGCCTGCTGTTATCTGTCTGCATAGGCCTGGGGGGATGTCATTCATATGCCTCTTCAGAGGGCAAGATATAGAATTTGTTTGTGTTTGTGTTTGTCTACAATTGTCCTGCTGGCTGTGACTGTTAGGTATGTGAGCCCCCTCAAATGGTATGTGTGACTGACTTAAGTTGTGTCTGTGCCAGTGAAATGCTGTCATGGCTTAGTGGTTCAGTACTGTGACTATAGTGCACAGTATCCTGAGTTCGAGCCCTGTCACTATTTTTATTTTCCTGCTGGGTACCCCTGACTGGGTAAGGAACAGTAAAGCAGGTGTGAGCGTGTTTACCCAACTTTGCTTGACTTTGCCCAACATTGCCCAACTTTGCCTGACGTTGCGCTGGTTAGCGTGGCGCGCAGCTACTCGCAATTGTATTTAAATATGTTCAATACTAGTAATATTTGCTTAGCAGTGCTTTATATTGCTTAAAATAAGGACTCATGCCTCAGGTGGTGCTGCAGGGCTGCCTATGTCAGATGCACATATTACACTCCCTATACATGTTTGAAAAAAGGTAGTGTCAAGTTAGGCATCTCTTTTAATGTATGTGCAAGTTAGAGAGAGGTGTCATTTCCAGGGTTCCTACTGAGTCAGTGTATGTGCTATGCGTTGCCTCTTTGCCAAGGCCAGGGCATACTAGGCATGCCTCCTTCTGCCTACTGGGGCAGGCTCAGGTTGTTTTTCCTCCAAGTCACACTGTACCTGTGGGCCTTGGCAATGGTGGGGGGCTGTTTGGCCCTGCACCATGTTGTTCCTGCTGCAGCTGTTTCCACAGGATCATACTGTGTAGCATGGCACATACCATGACAATTTGGGTACATGTAGTTGGTGAGTACTGCAAGGCTCCACCAGATGTGTCCACGCACTGGAACCATGACTTGAGCATCCCAAACACATGCTCAATATTGTTTCTTGTTTGTGCGTGTGCCTCATTATGGAGTTCTTGTTCGGGTGTGTGTGTGCATTTCTGATGGGTGTCATCAGCCATGGCTCCAGTGCATATCCAGCATCCCCCACTAGGTGACCATCAGGGATGTCCCCATTGGCAAATCTCTGTTACAGCTGCGTCAGATTCCAGATGTGGGAATCGTGATAGCCTCCAGGGCAGCCAGCACACACATTCATTATTATGCCCTGGGCATCACACATGACCTGGCAGTTGATGGATGGGAAGCCATTGCAGTTGATGTAGACCCTACCCTGCTCACCGGGTGGTGCTTTGATGTGTATGTGCATGCAGTCTATTGCACCCACTACCTCAGGGTATTCTGCTATTTGGTGGAAAAGACGCATATTGCTGGCCAATGCCTCACGGGAATTGGGGAAATATATGTGCTCACCGACATGTGCTGACATGGCATCCAGGAACTGGTGCAGTACCCTGGATGCTGATGCCTGTGAAATCCCCATTATATCACCAGTTGGTCTCTGGAAGGTACCTGTAGCTAGTATTCTTAGGCCAACACATACCTTGGTATCCACTGGGATGGGTTCCCCTCTGTTGGTTCTGTGTGTAAGGTGTGGCCAGCACAGCTCAACAATTTGCTGGAGGAGGTCTCTGTCCACCCTATAGCGCTCCACTATCTCCAGCTCATGTAGCCCCTGGTAGGTTACCCTGGGTCTGTACACTCTTCTCCGTCTCCTCACTGTGGGTTGCTCAGCAGCATTCACAACATCACCACTCTCAGCACCTTGCACATGTTGGTTTATGATAGCAAGAGCAGCCCATAACATTTTGTCTGACTAAAGTTTTTAAGCTTTCCCTCTTTGTATACTGCAGTGTTGCAGAGTTCTTGGGAAAAACAGGAAAGAATGCTGTTTGCAGAGTTTAAAGTGCTGGGCTGGGCTGGGCTAGTCTGCTGCCTGTGTAATTGGCTGATTCTGATATTTTTCACCTGGTAGCTCTGCTAGTTCTCCTTGGTTAACTTCCTACTACTTCTTTTCCTTCCTTTTCCCTTTCTGTTTCCACCCGGGGCAGCGCTGCGCAAACGAGTGCACACATGTGCACACATGCACACACGCTGTGTGCACATTTGCAAGAAATTTCAGATATTTTCACAGTGTGCACCTTTGGTTTCTGGTTTTCAAAAAGGACAACTGTAGACACGCCTCTTGCAATCCTGAGCAACTCAGGGCAAACACAAGACAGCCTTTCTGACACACACCCTCATGATGTTACCTATATTCTACTCTACTACTCACCTACTCCTGCACTTACACTCTTGGGACATGGCTCATATGCTGGGGAAAATTGGGATTCACTATCCTTATCCTCATTTGCATAGGATTGCCGACTAATGCATGGTTACATCTCTCACATTGAGCTTCCCATCTTAGCAACCAGTACTCAGTGGCCATGTTGTCTTCAGCCTGCCATTCACCTGCATGGCAGGATAAGTTTTTTAGTGAAAATGGCTATTTTTGGCTATTTCTAAATTATCTTCTTGTTTTTTTAAAGCGCCACATGTTTGCACGGTGCTGCGCTAAGCTTAAACACTGGAGATCAGGGAAAAACAAAAGTTATATTTTAATAATTTTTAACATTTATAAATGCCAATGGCCTTATATTTGGCCATTGGCATGCTTCCTCAACTGTATGCATCCTTTATTTGGAGCTGTCATAGCTCCATTTAGCTATTTGCAGAACGGTCCTCCGTTACCAACGGAGTACATTTCTGCAGATAACACTAATCTTCCACTGACAGGTTAGTGTTTCCTGGATTGCAAATTTACGTCATTTGCATAGCTTTCAGCAGCAAATGAGGTAATTTAAATACCATGACGCTGTCCGTGCAAGAGTAGCTTTAGCAACTCTCGTGCACCCCCCTGCTGGCTGTACCTGGATCGCACGGCAGACATATTGCCTCCGTGAGCTCCTACACTCTTCTTGCACTCCGTGCAAGCTTTCATAAATCCGGCCCTTTGACAAGGAATCACATATAAAACCTTGACAATCCATCTGATTTATACCAAAAGAACCTTGATAAGCAAGCAATATTTTGCTTTCTGTCATCTAGAACTATTCTTAACTAATCTTTTGCACTGTCTTGCATTACTATAATTTCTATTTTTTTTACCTTGAATTTATCCTACTGTATATTATGAGGTTGGAAAGTCCACCACCACCCTCTCACATAAATATTCCTTTTGATATATTTACTTTTTAACCTCATTGTCCATATATAGGGAACACATACTTCTAATACTTGAAGGTCTTCCTATCTTATTTGGAAAATAACCACATTTGTGCTCATATGTCCATATCTTCATTTGATTATGTTGCATTCTTCCAGCAGGTGCTAAATTAGGGATGTTTTCCTCTTTTTAGATTCATAGGTTAGTCATTTACATTTCTGGTTTTGCCTTATACTACCAGCAACATGGGTAATCCTGCATTTTTCTAGGAATGTATTTCTCTCATGAGATCTGTTTTTTTTTTCTTTGAAGAATGCCTCTGCATATATATCAATATTCTAGAGGAATTCTACCTTTCCCATTTCTTGGACTACCTCTACTTGATGTAAGCTTGCTTTGCTGATGTCACTTCCATACCACAATGGACATTTGAGCAGCAAGCACTGAGTATACCCTTGCACCTAGAGTGCTCATGTCTCATGTCTTCTTCTGTGCTTTGTAGTTAGGAGTGTTATAGTAAATAGCTATTTATGGTACTGAGATTCCCAGACTTCCATGGCATGCTATGATAAACAGTATACATGAGGGCAGTAAAGTAAAAAGCAATCATATAATATATGCCTTCTTGCTTGTTTCTGTAGATGATCTACAAAGTTAAGTTACCAAGGCTACAGATTCTGCAGTTTTTACAGGTTTTCAAGGCAATGAAAAATTAAGAAAGCATTAACAAACACAACCGACAGTCTGAAAAAAGTTCTTTTGACACTCAGAAAATGTTAGAATTTAAGAAGGGTTACCTATTATATTGGAATCAATTTCTCTCAGCTAATAAAATAAGTTCTGCAGACTATTTGATCTGTAGAAATAGTTTACAAATTTGCAATTGGCTGGACATCCAAACTTGTAAGGATTTTATACATACTAAGTTTAGACCTTCATTAGAAGCATACGGTAAGAGCAATTTAAAAATCATGGATTTTATTTCAGCAATTATTAATAGCTTACCCAAGAACACTTCATACATATCTATTATTTATAAAATTCTCAGAAATTATTTTAGCAAAACAGATGTTGCTTTTTGGAATTATTCAAGTGAAGTTAATAAACAAGTATTCTCAAAAAAAGATAAAAAGCTTTGTTACAGTCAGCGAAAAAATCCAGATCTTCCCTATTCTGGCATGTATACACATGGAAATTTTTACATATATGTTTTTTCACCCCACATAGACTTCCAATAATGTACAAGAAAGATGAAATGAAATGCTGGAGATGTGGACACCCTGATGCTGACTGTATACATATGGTTGTTAGTTGCAAAATGTTGTTGTGTCTTTCGGCTTTTCCCGGTTAGGGGTCGCCACAGCGGAACTCTGGTCCGCTAATGATTGGCAGTAGATTATGTGCCGAGTTGCCAGCCCTGATGCACAACCTTCAACGAAGGTACGCCCATTCACGCATGTTTCCACACAGAAGACGCTCTAGCTGACAACCGAACAAGACAATGTCTTATTGTGAGGCGACAACAATTTCCCCATTTTGGTTAGATTTTAAATATCTTTGTAAAGCTCTATAGAATGACAACTGTATAATTTCTGACTCCCTTTATCCTTTTCACTTTCCTGAAGTGGTTCCTAAAAATCAAACATTTTTACTATGGTCTATTCCCTCTAAAGCAAGGAAAATTGTTACTAAAATTGCAAATCCCAATCTACTCCTGTCTTTAAAGTTGAGTTTATTCATTTTGTGGAATACATTTATAAGAATGAGATTGTTACTATAAATGCAAGGACTAACAACATAACTTATCATTTCATTGCTTGGACAAAATTGCCTAATCTTTTAGAGAAATATTAAGTGTTCTCCTATGTATATTGCATTTTTAATTGTTATAGATATTGTACATAGTTTATTTGTTTTGTCTTGTTACTATACTGTTAAATTATTGTGTTATAAAATAAATAAAAACATTTTGAAAATAAAACTCATATACAGCAACTATTTCAATAATCAGCAGCTGTCACTCTTGCCTTTATTTTTTTTGCATTATTTTTCACCTTGCTCAAGCCTGCTGACCATCTAGCTACTGCCCCTACTACAGATTCATTTCCCATCACTAAGGTGTGAACCACTCAGGGTGCACTCAATATCCAGGCACTCATAAGAAATGCTTACTGTTTTCTGGCCTAACTCCTCCTCCAGTGACTAATTTAACATCATGTTTTGCCTTCACTGTGGGTGTGTACATTCTTGTCGATAGTCCACGAAGGCAGTTACAAAGATATTACCTTGTCCAAAGTGGAAGTTACACAACCTTTTAAGCTGACTCCTCATTAATTCATTCAGACTTAAAACATAATGACCTATTTTTGTCTTTTATTGAAAATGTAAAACACAAAATGTTTTCTCTTCTATTATTTAATTTAAGTCTGCATTGAATTTCAGTTACCATTTCTTAGTCCATTCCTATAACCTTATAATGGCTCTTCTAATACATTCTACACCATTTGCTGATTTAAATTTCAAGTATAATTGATATATATTTAGTATTTTCTTCAAATAGCAGAGATGTGTGTCTTTATGTTCTGTTGCAGAAACATGGTAACTTTTTTATAAATATATAATAAAGAGGTAGAGAGCTGTGTTTATTTGCTCTATAAATTTTCTTTATTCAGTGAAACAATAGCACATGCTTTAAATGTACTAATATTGTCTTCTTAGTATAAACCTATCTAGGGTGACTTTCTTGTATGTCTGGAATCTCATTGTGGAACATGAGAAAAATTAATGTTTTACATAACATTAGCATTAGATCAATAAACACAACCACATTTATTTTCAGCTCTTTCATTATGTAAAAAATGTAATGTTTAAGGACAGTGAAGGTGAAGATGTGTTTTTTGATCTAAATGGAGATTCACCAGCACTTTATGACGTACTGAACTGGCAAGTATCACCTAATGCAACCACCACAAAATATGTTCAAGTTGGGCAATATGACTCCCGTGTTCATTCAGGACATGATCTCTACATCAATGACAGCTTAATTGTTTGGAACAATGACAACAATCAGGTCAGTATATTATACGAAGAGTTATAACATGACTAGGAATCTATAAAACATGAAATGTTAGTAATAATAGATACTTTCTGTATCCCTTCTTGTTATGTAATACTCTATTAAACATTCTGGAACTTTATCAAATAGATGGATCTATGACATTTTGTCAAATGGCTATTCAGCAAATAGCCATTCATCTGACATGTATTTATCGAAACTGTTCTTCATGGAATGGTGGATTTTAACTAGGACACACAAGTGGTTGGCCAACAGAGTGACCGCAAAAATAAATAAATAAATAAATAAAAAGTAAAACCTGTCAAGGTGGGGGGCATGGGGTGTGGCATCCCGCACACCCCCCTAACTTACTATACCAACTCTGAGATTGCACTACAGTGGGGAAAAGGGCACATTCCAGATGGTGGCCAACCACTGGTTTGCCCTAGTTAAAATTCGCCGTTTGATGAAGAACAGCTTTGATAAATAGGTATTTGATGAATGGCTATTCGATGAATAGCCATTCAACGAAATATCATCGACCCCAGATAGATTCATAGATGCGTAGTTACTTTGCTAGGCAATTGATCTGTGAAGATCTTATGAAGCCTTCCCTTACATTCCAACAGTAGATTATTAGCCCTTTTTTGTGCATAAATAACCCAGATTTGGGAAGAACAAGGACATTTACTTATTTCCCCTATCCATGAGGGACATGGATGCTAAACCAGGGGTGAATTTCAGTTTTCCCATCCATTTGTACAAATTCCATTTATGATGAGTAAGGGGAGTACTATGTTTTATGTGGAGTGCAAGAAGAATCCATGGAAGTAGTATCCTCTGGGATACATACCTATCCTTCCAATATGTAATATTTATGATACAAAATAGATTGTGACATCCCTTGAGAACATATTAGTCCTAAAATTGGATTTGCAAAGTTGCAACAGGTCTATAAAGGCTCATTACACAAGGCTGAGGTCAGTTCTTAGAAGCCTGTAAAATACTGAATACAAGGATAAGGATTTATGATTGCCTGCACAGTTTTTATGGAGGGGGCCTTTGATTTATAAAATACTTTAGAGGTTATAAAAAGTAAAATAATGTTATCCTTATCACTGATTATGTCTTCTCCTATTAATTAGTGCCATCCTTATTCATTAATAGCCCAACATGCCAGACATTTCTCATGTGGACTGTTGTGTCATGACTCTACTCTAATAATAGAAGTTTGAATACCATATCCTGTCAGGAACTCATTGATTATCCAGACTAAAAGAATTGATAAGACTGTACTGTATTGCAATTAACTGGAAACACTGTAATGAGACTGAGAACAAAAGTCTTTATTTGTTAATTACCCAAACTCATGCTGAACAGGTGCCAGTCTCTCCTTTATGGGCCAAGTCTTGTGTACTTTTCAGAATTAATTCTCCAAACACTGTAGTTTATTTAATAAGGCTTTATTAGATGTTCACAATATCAGAATACTGTCTTCATTAACAGTGCTGATAAACAATTAGTATTCAAAGTTACTGCACATCATATTTTGATTGTCCTGAGCAACAAAAGCTAATATAGTCTTTATTTGACCTGTCTTCCATACTCTGGCTCAAGTGTCTGTAATCTTCTCTGTAATAACAGGTCGAACAAACTAACTAACCTTAACTGACTTCTCTAACTGTATCTGAAGTATATTTTAATAATAACAAAAACCCTGTGATGCTTCACATGCCCTCTTAGCCTTGGTTCCCTTGGTTTTTGGGCTTGGTCTTAATTTAACATTCCATTAAGGAACATTCTATAGCTGGCAAGATTGTATCTTTCCCTTGAGAAAAGAACATTCTGTATTTCTGTATTTTCTGCACACTTTATGCTTATCTTTCCTTTCTAATAAACTGTTGACCAGCAAGATTATCATTTTTTTCTGCTTAACTGTCTTTTATGCATAAATGAAACACAATTTCTAGGCCTATTTTACCCTTTAGATTGTCTAATGTCTAATAACTACTTTAAAATGGAAGTCCCTAATTTAACACAGACATCCAAGATCTTAGATCTTCAACTGTCCTCTTATTTTCAAGTTATTAATCTGGGCCTTTTTGCTTTTACCCATTACATTTACAGGCTCCTCACAGGCCCTGTTTGATTTCATCCACTATATTCCTCTGATAGCAAACAGACACTGTATATGGGGTCTTGTCTATCTCCCCTAGTTGTCAACACCTGAGATCACATTCCAAGACAAGATATTTAACAGCAGATTTATAGTCCAGATAACAAAGAACAGCTTCCCAGTGCAGACACCTAACAGCAGATTCATAATACAGAAAACTTAATGATGAGTCATAGTACAGATAATGATGAACAGATGCATAGTGCAGACAGTTAGCAACAAATCCCAGTCCAAGTATCTAAGAGTGGGCTTTCAGTACATATAATACAGGTATTTTATTTTATGTTGACACCACATCTATGCAGGTATTATAATATCTGTTCAGTGTTATCAGCAACTACCAATCTTCAACCATGAACCTGGCTAAAAATGTGGCAGTGCTGCTCAAATTTTGTTTACACATCATTTCTATAGTCACATAGCTGTAAAATCATGGTGGTATTCTAACGTTATTTGTGATATTTTGTTTCATCTGGGTCACAAAATGAAGCAGTCTATTTGAGTCTTATAATATATCCAGATACCAGCTGAATGAGTAGATGCTACTAAATTTTATAGATACTAAAATTTCAACCATTTTGACAACATGGGGTTGAAAACATTTGCAGTTATTATCAGGTGCATTCCTGAGGACTAGGCTTGCAATATGTCTAATGGACCAAAATGCAGAGTATACCATAATAGTTAAGGTTTGATAACTAACATTTTTGTCAGTATAAAGACAACCATAAAGTAAGCTGCAGAGAATAATTTTCAGAAAGGAGACTTCAACTTGCTCCAGTTGTAGGAGTCATAGCTTTCAAACTGTTATGTCCAGAATGAGGGAAAATGCCAAAAAAAAAGACACACAAAGGCTCAACTGAGGGATACTTTCTATAAGTTGGTTCTGTTGTCTTAGAAATGTGATGAAGTAGGATAACTTGAATTAACACATATTTTCTGATGCAAAAAGTTTGTAAGTGCATTGATTGTCATTATTTGTTGATTGCAAGCTATCTTTTCTTAAAAAGTCGCATTTTTAAGATGGGTAGAGTAAAGTTCTAAATTCATATCATAGATATTCCTGACAAATTTAGTACTTCTGAAGTAAGGCAGGTGTTCTTTTCCATTCACTGAACCAGTTTCAGCTTGTGTCAGTGAAGAAGGTCCTGGACTGCAATGGAATATTTGAATTACAGACTCAGAGAGTATGCAATAACTTCTGAAGTTTTGTCCCATGGGTAGCATGCTATAGGGTAAAATAATACATAATCTTACAGCCCCCCAAAAGATACCCCGAATCTTAAAACAGTCACAGAAAGGCACATTCAAATAACAAGCATTTCACTCCAGTTTTAACTAATCAAAAAGTGACCTATTTTAATAATTCCTGGGAAATGTAGCAGAGCTCAAAAAAGGATTAAATGTTCTCACTTTTTTGCATAATAAAATAGCTCTTATAATTTTAACAGTCAAATCTAGAAAAAGAAGTGAATTCCGCTAAAGAATGCTCAGCAGAACAAAAAACAATGTAAATATTGGATGAGCGTTGCACCACAGGTATTAGTATTTCATCTGAGTATTCAAAACTTGCTAAACAACCAAAATGGCAGAAAGACAGCTTCAAAACAACAGCTTCAATAACAGGCTTTTACCATGTTGAATCCACAATATATGAAATATAGAGCTTTGCTGTTGTAAAATTCAAGTGGCGTAATTCTACAGCTTTAAAACATGTGGATGTCATAAAAACAGAAAAAACGAACATAAAAGTGAAGAACCCTTCTGATGTAAACAATGAACAAGCTCTTTCAACTTTTTCAAGCCTTCTTCATCTGTGTCATTGTACAGAAGCCTGCCATGGAGTCCAGACGTGGCATTCCAATCAGTAAGTTATGTCAGAACCAAAGTTTACAACTGTGTTTCAAGGGATATTTGCAGAAATATTGATCTCCACTAAACTTGCTTTATCAATAAAGATCCTCAGAAATATGTAGTACATATAATGGCCAGTTAAGGTATATGCATATGAGATACACCACTAATGGACCTTGCTTTCCATGGGCATACAAAAAATACAAAAGTGACCAAACTCGAATGTATAGTGACTATTTTAATGGATGATCAATTTTCCAGCATCCAAAAATGTGTCTGCACAATAATTTATCCTCTACCAGATTAATCTTTTCTTAATCATTTCTTTTGAACTTCATTTCAGATGTCATAATGATCAGAGCAATCTTTTGCATGTCATAGAGGAAGAACGGTGTAATTCAGTTCATGAGCAGTTTCATAAACATTTTGTTACTGGATTTTTTTAGTCTGTCCATGACTAATGGCCTTCTCTTTTTTAAGGCTCGACCATTTATGACCAGGATTCTAGAGTTTAGTTGAGTCAAGTTAATTTAAAACTCAGATTATTGTAAAACCGTTTAGCCAAGTCTAATTTAATCATTCAGTATGTCTTTACTAATGTTGAGATCAGTGAACTTTGGGGGTATAGAAGTTTTCACTTCATCCTCAAGGTTGACCATGCATTAACACTGAGATGAATTAACCATGGGTATGATTTTTTTTTTCTTTACTCTTAGGGCTGGTCTGGCATAAAGTTAGTTCATATAGAGAAGAGGGAGTATGGGGGTGCAGAAACCAACATGGAGGTTACAGGTGGCCATGCCCCTTGTTAAAAAACAGTTTTTAAATCAATGTTTTAAAACATTAATTTCATCAAAGTTATAGCCTGTGGCATTATATTTTTTGCTTTGAGTTGTAGTCCGGAATCCTGTGATTTTTTGGATAGTATTGACTTCCAGAACTATAGTAGGTGTTTTCTTGTACTACAACCAGAAACAGGTGTTTGGCTGGCCAATCGTACCACAGTAATGTCCCTTGCATGAATGCAAGTTACTGAATAAGCTGCTAAAATACTGATTTTATTGCTTGTGTGATTTTCTCCGTTGCAGAAACACAATTTGTCATTTATGAAAAGAGTGTCTCTTGCCATCTCTTCTTATTTTCCCTACTTGTTCCTGCCGCACCCCTCACTCTTATCTCTACTCTTTATTCCTTCATCATTTCTACTCCAAAGCCTAACAGTACAAGGCATATTATTTCTTACATTGTGCCGAAAATAGCAGACTGCCTGGTGTACTACAATGGTAGGGTAAGTGGACGGCAGTTAAGTTCCGGGCTAGTATTAACAATAAATTCCACAAGCACTAGGAATTGTGACAGATTGTCTTACATGTTGCATTAAGTGTTCCACCAGGCAAAGAGCTGTAGTTACTTTTCAGTCTATAATTCCTTGGTTTTTACTGAAGTATTTATACTGATGTCTATCAAATGGCATATATTTAATTGTTGTCAGTATGTGGTATCCCCAGAAGTAACAAGTACATTGCTAAAAGCTACCATATGTGAGGATGTGGAATGTACAGGTTATGTGTTGTGACTCTTGATGAGTCTTCAATAATGACTCACAGATTTCATTTGTGATACACTGGTCCATACAAATTAGTGTAAAAATCAGTATTTGAAAAATCTTGTTAAGTTCTATAATGGTTTAAGACAGTAAGCAGTCTGTGTTATTATTCAGTCAGTCCGTTTTGCACCTCATATATTTCTGTCACATTTGCAGTATTTTGCACTATCTTCTCTTCTTCTCTGTTCTCTTTTCTTTTTGTTTCAAAAGGACTTAAAACAAACAGTATCAGTCCAAGTTTCCGGATTCCTCTTGTGTGCTCAAGGACATTAAGTGCAGTCCACAGAACTATGAGAATTTAAGTCTGACTGCAGTGATAAGTCCAACATTGCTGTATCTCAGACAATTCACTCTTCTCCAAGGTACAGCAATCCCAGAAATAGTATAGGTAGGAGAGTTGTGGGGGTGCAAGCTGATATAGAGGGTGCAGGGAGAATTGCTCCTCTCCAAAAATGTCTTGAATACATAACAGTGAGCTTTAGATTTTGCCGTTACTTTACAAGGATCAAGTTTGTTTGCATTTCAGGGTTGCAGTATTAAACCTTAAACTTTCACTAAGTTTCCAAGGTTTCACTGCCAGGTTAAAAAGCAACATATTGGGTGGGATTCATAGTCAGTAGTGCAAATGTGTTAGGGAATTTGGGGGCAAGAGCAGACTAGTGCAGCTAAGCTGCGATTCATAGAGGCCAATTATGCCAATTTGCAATGTCCATGAATATAGACATGCAAATGAGCAGATAATGAGATGGCGATGAGAAGTGACATAGATGTTCTTATGCTAATTAAGGCTATTTTATGCCAATTGCAATTCATAGTCCATTTTTCCTGCTTTCCCACAGTTGTTGCAGATGCAGTATAAAAAGAGAAGACTCAACAAAAGTGTCAGAATTGCAGTTGGTGAAAATGTTATCTCTTGCATCGAATTTTGCTATTTGTAAGTCAGAGTTGCTTGTGTTGGCTGGACCAAAACTGCTTGCTCACAGCAGTGTTTGCCCACCAAGAAGATGGAAATATAGGCAAAAAATTACTGATTATAACTTTGATAATAAGGAAATCCTTCATAGGTTTAGAGTGGACAGGGACATTATAAGGGTCTTAGTGGGGATATTTGACCCCCTACTGCAGGAGTGGAGGAATACATGAGCTTCCTATTCCTGTGGACACCAAAGTTTGTATAGCCCTCACTATATTGCCACAGGGACTTTCCAGAGATAGTTTGGGGCTATGTTGGGATCTCAAAGGCTTCTGCCTCAAGGATACTGAGGGGGTTCTTGGATGTAGTCTTGGCATATGTGGATCAGTACATCTATTTCCTGGTATCACTTCAGGAACAAGGTCTGACTATGCATGAATTTTATGAGGTAGCACATTTCCCTTAGGTACTCAGTGCAATACATTGCACCCATGTTTCAATTAGGACCCCTCCTGGTCTACAAGATGAGTTGTACCTCAGTAGGAAGGGTTTCCATTCCATCAGTTGCCAGGTAACATGTGCTGCATGGGAATGTATCACCAACATCTCTGCCCAGCATCCTGGCAGTGCACATGATTCCCACATCTGGCACACTAGCTCACTCTACTGCCTCTTCCTGCAGGGTAGGATGCTCAGTGCGCAGTGGTCATCTTGTTGGTAAGTGGAGATTTATTTTTTCCTTTTTTTTTAAGCACACAATTATTAATGTTAAAGGTAATTGTTGTATATTAATTTGTATTTTCTTGTTTTGTTGTCCTTCCCCTTTTTCTTGCTTTCCTTTATTTTTTTTTAAAGAAAATGCCGGATATCCACTGGAGCCATGGCTCATGACTTTGGTGACAAATCCATCTGGAGATGCAGAGGACAAATATAACAAATCCCTGTCCCAAACCCTTATTGTTATTGAGAGGGTGCTTGGCATCCTGAAGAGCCATGTCTGGAGATGCCATTCAGTATGGCCCAGAAACTGTGTGTAGGATGCTCACTGCTTGTTGCATTATGCCTAATATGATTAAGCACCTGTCTAATGGTGAAATGACAAATGCTGTCAATGTTGGTCTAAGTTCTAGTCCCACTATGACTGATGATGACCAGCCAGCAGTAGAAGTGATGGACCCCATGTGGCAGGCTCATTCATGGCACACAGATGTATAGGTTAAATGGAGGCATCTAGTCCAGAACAATGGACCAGGACATTCAAGTCAGTGTTTCTTTTAAACAAAACAAACAAACAAAAAACACTTAGAATATAACTGATGCATGCAGTGATACCTTTGGGCTGTTTGCCTGAGTGCTTACTGACTTCTGTGCAGAGATGCTAGAAAGGCAACAAGTCAATAAATGAGTCAACAGTTGCATATGTATTTAATAACTCTTATTTTTTATTATTTATTTAGTATTCACAATAAATGGGTAATGTCACCATTGAGAAATGTAACTTTCATTTTCAATTTATATGCAAAAAAAATATGTTACACTGCACATCACATTTCCTTCTTACTGTCTTGTAAAATATCGATAAGGTCAGAATCTCTCTCTTCATTTGTATAGTAATGAGGTATGTATGTACTTAACATATGTACATAGACTCCTGTCCTCCTCACAAAACAAGTGCATTTAAACAAAAATGTACAAGACTCCAAGTCCTGAATATGGTGAAAGTAATAGCAGGACAGAGATTAACCTGGCATGCATCTTGCCCACAAACACCAACTAATTCTTAAGTTTCATTACACAAACATGCGTATAAAGTAATGTTAAATCACAGTAGTTCCAGATCAAAAGAATCATACATATCTCCCATGGTGATGGTGCAGCAGATCTGGGGTATAGGTTACCCTGAGAACTGTAAGGTGAGTTAGTTTGATGGTTTGATTTACAGAGGAAGGTGATCCTCCTGTCACTGACCTGACAGTGCTTCATGACTGTGATCTTGACCTGGAATGTGAGGCTCGTCTGTGTGCAGATGACCATTGACATGGCCTGGGAGGAATGTGTTCTGATTGCTCACTGTGAGTGCTGACATTACTGTCTTCTTACCCAGTGTTACTATCATGTGATCTTCCCCCATGTGCCAGGACTGTCCTCCATCCCCTTCCCCTCATTGCACTGAGCCTGGCTTGACTCTGGTATGTCTGAAACAGTGTACGAATAGAGACTACAACTGATGTCTGGTGTGCTGTCATGCTATGCATCAGTGACACCATAACCTTATCTCCTCTCTCTGCCAGTTCAAAGTACTGTTTGAAATCTTCATTTATACACTGTAGGACTCTAACCATTTCTAGCAGACTCTCTGTTGCAGTGGTTTGAGTCATAATTATGTCACGGCACACTTTCTGTTGTGTTGTCAATGCTTTACATGTTTCCTCAGGTAGTTCAAAGTTATTTCTGCACCTAGCACCTCTTTGTAACATTGGCACTGTCGACAAAGTGGCCTCAGACTGCCTGCCTTCATATTGACACTGTTCTTCCGCCTGTGGAGATACTGGTCTAGAAGTGCATGTTTTCCTGGTGTATAAATGTGATTGGAATGTCAGCCTATGTTTGACTTTGTGATGCAGTGTCATTTTCTGTAGAGTTACTAACATGCTATGAGATGAGACAGCTTGTCATTACACTTGGAGACTGACTGACACTTCCATCAGGGTGCCTTGTAAATACAACTACATCATCATCATCATCCTCCTCCTCCTCATCATCATCATCAGCAACACCCATTCTACTGCTGACTTCATCCATATTTATTGATACAATTGAACTGTTTGTTTTTCATGCTGACTATGAAAAAGAAATCATTACAACACATTAATAATACTGCAACTGCACACAGTACAGCATGCTTACAGGGGGTGGGTTTTGGCACACTTACCATGAAGTCTGCCTTCATTTTCATTAGCTGCTGATGTATAAGTCTCACCTAATAAAATTAAATTGTGATGTGTTTAATGACAGCAGTGTTAGTCATCATTCAATTTTAAACATTTACAAGGTCTATACATTAAACCAACCTTCAGGAACAGAAGAATGCAGATAGTGCTGCAGACTTTTGTTTGATGGAACAGTGTCAATTCCACGTATAATTATTCCTGTTGCACCATCTTCTGTATCATAGTCATCCCCATGGACAGACACAAGGAATTCATCATCCGGTGTGAACTTAATAAGATTCAGAGCCCCTCACCCCATAGTGGTCCTGGAAATTGCATTCTGTCTGACCTTGCTTCTAGTACATCATATCATATTATTTGCCCTTTACTTGCACTGTGCTAGAGATCTGTTTCTGCCTCCAAGTGCATTCATTGCAACAACTACTTGGCTGCATGCTTTGCTCCTTTTGGCTTGTCTGGGTTCCTTTTTAAAAAACAGCAGTTTCCTATTTGTCTTAAGTGCTGCCATGAGTACACAATTTTCCTGATAGTCTATGCCTGGATTCCTTATTCTCCATCTGTACTATATAGAAGAAAAAGGGCCATTTTCAGACACTTGCCACTGGACTGTTATTCCTACCATTAACACAACTTCTAAGAAACATTCTAACACAACTGTGATTTCAAAGAGCAAAACAAATGAAGTTATACTTTTCAATCGAAAAATGCAGCACTGTCTGCCACAGACAGGTACTCTTGCCTCACTGACATTACTAAAACAACAGGCTAACTACACATCTGTATTTCTGCCTTATTCACAGTAAATACTGAAAAGTTCAATACCAAGGTGCAAATTACATGGAGAATAACATTGATATCTTGCTCAGTTATTACATTTTCAGTGTAAAAAAAACACGTCAAGCACACTGCAACCAGTTCCCAGTCACTGAATGTGAAAGCACAATACAGTTCAAAATGCATTACAATTTACCCTTAAAACACTATGATATGAACTATTAACTTCCCTGTTACTGGCCATTACTTATTTTATAAAGTTTTTCTTACTTTTGGATGTCTGAAGTATCATAAGTAATTTGCCAGCTTTCTGAGCTACTTAGGAATCAATATGGTGCAGTACCCTTGTGGTGAGAATTCAGGCTGATTTACACATGTAGCATGCAAATTAGGCTAATTTATATGCATGTCTATAAATCATAGTATGACATAAACATGTTATGAAGTACATTGGCATATTCCAGATTTTTGCTGATTGTGAATGCTCATGACACACTACATGAATGAGTCTGAAAAGATGAGGACACACAGTGGATGGCTACGAACTCTGCAACACTCCGCAGCATTGTCAAGATGGAAGCAGACATGTGCCACTTGACCAAAACTAGATAATATAAAAACAAAGTGGTGAAATTCAAAATGGAGTCATCTGAAGGTCAGGTTGCGATGAATGTGTATGCTAATCACTGGCTATCAAGGTATGTATGTCACACCCCGACAAGTAGTACATATACAAATGTCCTAGAAATACTTCCTCACTTTTATATTAACATTTCATTCTCCAGTACCTATTAATAAAAGAAAGAAAAAAAAAAACATAAGGACAAAAAAACTAGGTCACAGATGAATGCATGTCACCAAATACAGACATACGAAAAGAAGTGAAAATTTTATGAATACATATTATTGGCAACATCAAATTAATTTAGATAAAGTTAGAAATTGTCTGTTAGTAATTGTGTAGTGAGGTAAGTGTTTGCTTTTAAGAAAAAACAGGGTGTGACACAGCATTTGTGGTTACACCAAACCTGTCAATGTTATCAATACCTGGTCTAATGAGCTTACTTAAAAAAAATGGGTTTGTTCAAGGTGATGTCACACCCAACAGAGTGGTTCAAACCCATCTAAGCCATCACCATACTTTCCATATTCTTGATCTAGCACTTTGAATGATGGTATCACTTGTAGAGGCACGAGGCCTGAATAATGGCAACACATGTAGAGACACGAGGCCTGAATGATGGCAGCACTTGTAGAGGCATTAGGCCACTTTTCTGGCTGGTCTGAGAAGGAGACCTTAATCATGCTGGAGAAGATCCAGAAATGCACATGTACTACCATTTGGAAGAAAACTGATATCTGGCAGGAGTATATATATATATATATATATATATATATATACATAAACAGAAGCACCAAGCCAAACCGATCCAAAGCAGGATGCTTTATTGTACACACGAAGAGCACACAGGCAGGAAAAACACACAAATGCTCCCAAATCTTTGCGTTTTCGTAAAAACCTTCATGATATGCACACCCATTCATGTGATTGACTACTTTTATAGTTACATCAATGTAAGATACCCAATAGTCAAACAGCACTAATCAAATATTAAAATTCAACTATATAGTTATTTCACACTCTAATCCTCCCACTAAGTAAACCACTTTATTTAACAGCTGAGTAGCCATAAAACCATAAAATGAATACTGTTTCAGTATTATAAAAAAAAGTTAAACAATCTAAAGTCAGATTTATTTAAAAATCATTAAAAAAATAAATAAAAGGAATATCATCTACCATTGTTGTTGTTTGTCTTTCGGCATTTCCCGGTAAGGGGTTGCCACAGCGGAACTCTGGTCCACTAATGATTGGCAGTAGATTTTTACGAAACGCCGAGGTGCCAGCTCGACGCCCAACCTTCAACGAAGGCACGCCCATTTACGCACGCATGTCTTTCGAACGCTACCCAACCATGGTTCGATAACAATAGCACCATCTTGTGGGTAGAGTCAGTAATTGCATACATCAACTAATCCATAGGAAGGAAATAATGCTAAATATAAATATAAAAATTATATGTAAATTAGTAATCATAAAATACTGAGGTAAAATATTGTGATATTTTGAAATAATATCATGCAAAATTAATAAGACTGGAGTTGCAAATCTTTACAATCTTGCTGACCTCATTTTAAGTACTGGGGCTAAAGAAACATTTTCGTTCAAGTCTGGGAGGTTTGTTTGACTCTAGGATGAGATGCTAGTACAACTCCCTGGCCTCTACTCAATATGAGCCTCCCATAACCCCCCCCCCCCCGACATCCACAGGGACCCTTTCCAAGACAAAAAAAATAAAAGTTTTGCCCTTGGACACTCTAAACTGTATCGATATAAGGCATTCCTGTTGTTCTTATTTTTCATATCATTAACATGTTCATATATTCTCTGTTTTCACTTCCATTCAGTCTTTCTGACATAGAACATTATACAGCAGACACAATATGCCAAATATACCAACCCTTTGGAACCACATGTAGTGTATGATTTTACCATGAATCAATCTGTTCCTAGCTTCCAGATCTACTTTACCACCAATCTTAACAGAAGGACACTGGGAACATCTACCACATTTAAATGTTCCCATTTTGCCCCGGTTCAAAACAATATGAGTCTTATGTTGCATCAATTCCTTCAAATTCTGTCCCTTCCTAAAACACATTTAAATTTGACACTAATCAATCCACTAAGATCTGTTAAAATATAGAACCTGCTCCATTCCTTTTCCCGAATATTTGTAACAACATAGGCCTCCCCATTGAATTCAGTTGCAAAGGCTAGTTCAAAATTACTGGGCAAACTAGTGTTGCATAAATTCTCAGCTCAGATGGTAAACTCCTTACTATAATTGAAGTAAACTTGTTAGTACATCCCTGTTTCACCTCATCATATAGCTCATCTGTTGGGTGAACTGGATAGCCCCTTTCTTTAAACATGTTGAT
The DNA here is from genome assembly GCF_019279795.1 of Protopterus annectens. Classification (NCBI taxonomy): domain Eukaryota; kingdom Metazoa; phylum Chordata; order Ceratodontiformes; family Protopteridae; genus Protopterus; species Protopterus annectens. Next base: position 747,042,859 of record NC_056734.1, on the reverse strand, counting down.
TAATAAATGACATTGCACTTCAAAATCAACTTCATCAGAGGTCACCTTACTGATCCTGACAAACTGACCATTTACAATACTCTTTTTTTGTGTTAATGGGCGGGCACTGTGAAAATAAAGGAAGGAATTTGAGTTAGTGTCCTTCCTAAACACCTCAGATTTATAACAACCATTGCTCTTGCTAATAGTCACATCCAAATATTCTAATTTCACATGACTAACCTTACTTGTAAATTAAAAAAAAAACAGTGGTATTGGTAATATAATCCATAAATTCATAAACTCTGGGTTCAGTGTCCACCCAAAAAATAACTGTGTCATCAAGGAAATGTTTATAAAGCACCCACGAGTCCTTAAATGGTGAATTCAGAATAAATTTACATTCCCAAACCATCAGCATAATATTGGTGCATATGGGAGCACACCTATCTCTCATAGCTACACCACTAGTTTGTTAGAAAAATTCTCCTTCAAAGAATACAAAATTGTTCCTTAAAACAATTGACATCAAAGTTAAGCACACACAAAATTCATTAAAATTTAGGCTTGAAACTCACTAATTGCTTCTTTGAACCATCTCATCCCCACATCGTGGGTATGCAGCCAAAAAGATCCACAGTGTTAATTGTTGCAAATAACACATGGTCATAAAACAAGTCATTTTTTACACATCTCAAGAAATCCTAGCAAACTTTTAAAACATTACTATCGTCCCTTGGGATTGCTTTCAACTTTATGCCCAAATAACTAGCCAAAGGTGCTGTAATAGAGCCTTAAATGTGGATCCAGTATATTCTTGTGCACCTTTGGTATTCCAAATATGGATGGTACCCATGGCCTGTCATTATATAAAAAAGTGTGTATACTTAGATCTATTAAACCTTCTAATAACAAATCATCCAAAGTTAAATGTATTCGCTGTTGAGCTATGTTAATTTCATTTCTGGATACTTTAATGTATTTATTGGTGTCATTAAGAATTTCCATCATTTTGGCTTTGTAAATAATTTAACTCATGAGTACAGTCCCCCCACCTTTATCAGGTTTCATAACCCTCAGGTATTTCTTACCCCTTATCTGTCTCAGTAAATCCTGTTCTTCCTTAGTGAGATTAGGTGAAAACCTATTCTTTAACACCCCTTTTCTAAGTTCACTCTCAACAAGCAATTCAAAATTCTTAAGCTGGGGGTGTAAAGGGGGGGGGGGTAAAATACTCTTTCTCTTTAATTATTCAGTTCTTACCTGTTCATCTTTCGGACCGTACATAATTTTTAAATTCATTTTCCTCAAAAATAACTTCAGGTCAATAATCACCTTAGAAATGTCAGATTTACATTTGGGGATAAAAGTAAACCACTTAACAAACAAAGAAAAATATGTTTGATTCAACTCCAGGTCACTGTAATTAAAAATATTATAGCTTTCCAGGAATATTTTGGCCCGTCCTTGGTCAAATTATTATCAATTTGGTCATCATTCAACAAATCTTGGTCTCTTAAAACCTCACAGTGCCTCTCCCCATCCTCATTTCTCACACCCTGAAGCCACTGTAGGTCTGAGGGTAAGCTTTGTTCCTCAGTCTCTCTGATCTCCGGAGGGATGGTTGGTCTAAAGCATCCTGGGGATAAGGGTCATCTCTAAGCTGCTCTTCCACACTATCATCGTGGTTGGGGTCATTGTTAAAATACCTGTTGCCTTCAGAATACTCTCCATCCGGAACCCTCGATTTACTGTTGTTATTACCAATTGTTGGTTTGGGACAACAGCTTCCTTCACTCTATTCTATTTTATCCGTCTCCAAATTCCTACTCTTCCTATTAAAAATCTGTTTACATGTCTTATCAACAAAATCCTTCAAAGAAAAATATTTTTCCTTATATTCACTAACTGTAAACAATAAATAATTGGTTAGTTTGTGATTAACTTCATCCATGTGCTTCATAACACAATCTATTTCTCTCTCATTGTTCCTAATTATTGACCTAACAATGTCACTTCCAGCTCTGTCAAAAGTAGTATCGGTTCTTTGTAAAATTCAGTGCCCACCTAAACATAATTGGGGAATTTCCACACCCTCAATCCTTTCATCAATATTAAGACATTCCTTTAAATACATATTATCAAGTTCCAATGTCCTGTGTTTTAACATAAGTGATTTAAACAATTCAATACTGTCCAAAAATGTGTTAATTGAGGATGAATTGTGAGTCTCCACTTGCCCAGGCTTGAACAAAAATGTTTCTTTAGCCCCAGCACTTAAAATGAGGTCAGCAAGATTGTAGAGTTTTGCAACTCTGGGCTTATTAATGTTGTATGATATTATTGCAAAATATCACAGTATTTTACAACAGCATTTTATGATTACTGTTTTATGAGTACTACTTTACATATATTTAAATTTAGCATTATACCATGACCCATCATTAATATTCCAAAACGTGCACGCTGATTGGCCAGCGTGCACGTTGTAAATCGACTTATACTAATGGAAAAAGGTCCGGTCGCCCGGACTTTTTCCATTAGTATAAGTCTCTTTTAAAACACTGTCTCGCTATGTTAAAAGAGTTTAACATAGCGACACAGGTTTAAAAAAAGCAACGGAGATCTCCGTTGCTTATTTTAAAGCTGTCTCGCTATGTTAAACTCCTTTAACATAGCGACACAATGTGTAAAAGCAACAGAGATCTTGCTTTCTCCGTTGCTTTTTTTTTAAACCTGTCTCGCTATGTCAAATGGGTTTAACATAGCGAGACAGCTTTAAAATAAGCAACGGACATCTCCGTTGCTTATTTTAAAGCTGTCTCACTATGTTAAACCCATTTAACATAGCGAGACAGGTTTAAAAGCAACGGAGAAAGCAAGATCTCCATTGCTTTTTACTGTTTCGCTATGTTAAATGGGTTTAACATAGCGAGACAGCTTTAAAATAAGCAACGGTCTCCGTTGCTTATTTTAAAGCTGCCTCGCTATGTTAAACCCATTTAACATAGCGAAACAGTAAAAAGCAACGGAGATCTTGCTTTCTCTGTTGCTTTTGGCCACAGCTCTGATGTACTGCGTAGGCATGCGCAGTACATCAGAACTGCCGCGGATACCAGACAGCTGTGGAAGGGCAGCAAAGAGGCATTATACAATGCCATTATTTAAGAAAAGCAATTATTTCTTTTCTTAAATAATGTCATAGTATAATAGCAATAACCCACTTCTGGGTGTGGGTAATGCGGGATTTACCCACGGTTGTCTTTGTTTGGTCCCTCGGGCTTCACCCTCGGGACCAAACCATGCCAACCGTGGGTAAATCCCGCATTACCCACACCCAGGCGTGGGTTATTGCTATATTATTTCCTTCCTATGGATATTCTGTTTCTAAGTTGATGTATGGAATTACTGACTTTATCCACAAGATGGTGCTATTGTTATTGAACTATATGGTAGATGTAATGAAATGTATTCCTTTTATTTATTTTTTTAGTGATTTTTTTAAATGTCTGATTATAGATTGTTTAACTTGTTTTTAATAATACTGAACCAATATTCATTTGTATGGTTTTATGGCTACTCAGCTGTTAAATAAGGTGGTTTACTTAGTGGGATGATTAGAGTGTGAAATATCTGTATAGCTGAATATTAATATTTGGGTAATCTCCCAGTGAAGTACCTCGCAGGATGCGCAGTAGCAAAGCCCGCCCCGGACACACCTCCTAGACTCACAATGTCATGTAATTGTCTAAAAACACAGTAGCAAAGCCCACCTCCTAGTAACCCTGACAGCTGTCTGCTGTCACATTTCATTACAACATTACAACATTACAGTTATGTGTCTGTAAAATATACAGTTGGAAAAATAAGAAAGCGCTCCAGTTTTAGACCCTTTGCCATGAGTTTTATTTCTCAGAGGATGCGATACATGAAATTATGTGAGTAATAAAGGGCGCAAATTGTCCAGGATGAAGCCCAGGTCCCCGAGAACCTTAACTAAAGCAGGGTATTAAATGGCTGCGTAAGTATTGCTTCTAAGGCATTAAAACAAAGGGTACAAACGGGGACCCATGCTAATATCAAACTTTATATAACCAGAAGATGTGGTGTCTTAGATAAACAGCGCATAAACGAAATGCCAGCCTAAAGAAAACGAGCAGCAGACGCATAAGTTCTAGAGGACAGAAAGAGGCAGATATAACCTTACTTTTTATTTATCTCGAAGGCATCTTATGTTCTGAATTTTAACTACAGTTAAGTTACTGTGTCTCTAGAACCGAGACAACTTTTCAGCACTGAACATCGTAAGTAATTTGACGACCCACAGGGAACGTTTGAAACATTCAGTTTTCAAATTATTTTTCAAAACATTTATTTTCTGTGAAAAGGGGATGCCCAGTTATGTCCATGACAAGTACTTAGTAATGCAAATATTCTATTGGCAAGCGAACGTTGGCTTTTAAGCTATTTCATTCATGGCTTGTAGCTTTGACGTGCCTTTAGAGGAAAGAGTTGAGAGTATGAGTGTGGCTCTTTACATGTCAGTCTAAAGTTATTAACCACGTTATTTGTGTTTAATTTAGCACCCTCTTGTGTTTGTACATCTTTTATTACAGTGCGGACTGTGCTTGTGTGTCTATAACTGGACTAGATCTTTAGGTTGTGTTTGAGAGTATTGTCTCACAGGCATACAGACAAATGACATAACTAGACTAGATCTTTAGGTCTGAGCTCCGCGCTCACTGTCACTCAAATGTGCCAATCAATTTGGACACGCCCAAAGCTGCGCAGTACCGCCCGCGAGGTACATCACTGGGAGATTACCAATATTTGATTAGTGTTGTTTGGCTATTGGATATCTTAAATTGATGTGATTATAAAAATAGTCATGAATCACATGAATGGGTTTGCATCTGATGAATTTTTTTTATGAAAACGCAAAGATTTTGGACCATTTATGTGTTTTTTCTGCCTATTTGCTTTCCTTGTGTAAAATAAAGCCTCCTGCTTTGGATTGGTTTGGCTTGGTGGTTCTGTTTATTGCTGATATTTTACCAAGCTTTTTTCTCCTTTTTTGGTTTGATTACTATCTATCTCTCTATATATGCATATATATATATATATATATATATATATATATGTGCGTGTGTGTGTGTAGATATATATATATATATATATATATATATATATATATATATATATTTTTTTTTTTTTTTGTGTGTCTTTTGGTTAGAGGTCGCCACAGTGGATCTCCGGTCCGCTAATGTTTGGTAGTGGATTTTTACATGACGAGTTACCAGCCCTGATGCACAACCTTCAATGAAGGCACGCCCATTCACGCATGCCTCCACATGGAAGACGCTCAAATGGGACGTCTTGCTGTGAGGTGACAACGCTACCGCCGCACCACTACCGCATATATATAAAATACAATAGAGGCATACATACATACATGTATTTCAGCAATCAAATATTTTATCCTTCAAATAAGTGCTGGTGGTGACATTCTGAAATGCATTATAAAAAACAAATAAATACCATGTCATGTAGACAGACATCTGAAACTGGTCTAATCTCTTTGATTAAAAAAATAGTTTCAGCTGCTGTGCTGTCCATAGCTTTGCTGTAATGCTTTAGATGTGACTGCGCTCAGCCAAACTTGACTGCAATATGACAATGCACATCCTACTTATGATACTGCAAAACAGTTCACATGTATGAAAAGATGATCTTTACACAATTTATGCATTTATAAAAACAGGGCATGACTACAGAATCTGCTTCACACTTCCATATTCAGTGCAACTACATTATGCTGACCTCATTTGCATATCTGCATAGAACTGCTGTTCACAGATGCATAGTACGCACCTGTGCAGCCCTGGACTATGAATATCATCCATTAGTGTATTTTCCCTGACACATAATAATTTGTTTTTATGAATGTGATTTTCACTGTGATTTCTTTCTTAGCACATTTACTGTATGTTGGTATGCTATAAGTCCAAAGTCTTCACTTGATTTTTTTTGTAGCACTAACTCTTGCCTTAGCCTGTTGTTTACAGCATTCTAATAAATTTAGTAACAGTCCTGTGAGAAATGCTTAGTTTTGTTTGTAATATATGAGTCTATATTACCATATAGAATGGTAAGAATGTTGAACGTTAATATGAGCAAAAACGCACGAGAATGAACTTGTTTTTTTTGGGGTCACGGTACAGTGAGGACTGAAATATTTGCCCTTTCCTCACTGTAGTGCAACCCCGGATTTGGAATATATATTTAGAGAGGGTGCAACCACCCACAATAGCAAGTTTGTTCTTGTGTGTTTTCGCTCATATGAGCGTTCAACATTCTTACTATCCAATATGGTAATATAGACCCTAATATAATATTGCTATTTGTGGCATTTATTTATTATTTGTACTTATATTGAATGCACACATCTTGCTTTCTTCTTTACTATGATCATTTTTTTAATTGTCAACATTTTGTGTTAAGTATTTGTGCTTTTTTTTGGTCTATTCTATTTCTGAAAGTTGCTATCTGTGTAGTGCTACTCATCACTTATAGTCTGTATCTGCATAGTCTGGAAAAATGATTAGTTTTCATATATATTATACATGCCTTTCCCATGTCTGGGCATGGTCCTTTATGATGATAATCACAACATTATCCGCACTGCTTTTTTATAAAACAATCTGTTTTCTGTAACATTTAAACATGCTTTTTGCCTGTTTGCTTCTTTTAGATCACCTTACCTGTCTTCATTAGTTGTCTGTCTTTCTTCATCTATGTTCATAGGTTCATAGGTGGGTACTAAGCTATTGGCCCTAGGACCTATACAAGCCTAGTCAAAAAGGTACCCTGGCTTTCGCCACCCTAGAAAATGATTTACCTGTGCCCCTGTCGAGCAGAGCCACAGAAGTGATCTCTGGGATGTATTTCCTATTTCCCATCCAATCATCAAGATTTTTCTTGAAGCGTGCTAATGAGGAGCTTTGTTTGATATAGATAGGTAGTTTGTTCCAGAGTATGGGAAGTCTCTGGGACAGAAATCTATCCCTCCAGCATGTCTGTTTATTGTGGTGACAAGGTTTAGGTCCCTGGAGCGTGAGCGTGTAGCTCGGAGAGACTGGGATTTGTTTAAGTGGAGCATGTCAGTAGGCGATATGCGACGGAGCAAAGCGGGAGTTTTTTGAGACAGTCTGAGTAGAGCATCTGCTTGAGGCTGGTAATACTCTTTGTGATGTACTTCTGCGCCCTTTCCAGTAGTTGTAGATGTCTTGTGAGGTATATAAGGCGTGTTGTACTCTACAATGGGTCTAATGAGTGAAGAGTAGAGGGGAACAATGACTATTTTTTTCCTGGATTAGAAACCTTTTGTGATGAGATGTGCCACATAAAAGGATTTCCTGACTACTGTGGCAATGTGATTATCAAAGGAGAGACTATTGCCCACCAGTGTCCCAGGGTCTCTTATTACACTTTCGGTGTTAAGTAGGCTACCGCCTATGTGGTAGTTCATGGGTACAGAGTTTTTACCAAAAGGGATGACAATGCACGTTTTGGCATTGAGCATGAGGCCATGGCTTTGACACCAGGCATCTGTCTCAGTGAGGCCCTTTTGTAGGATGTCCACATTGTTAGGAGTTTCGATTATGGCTCCTAGTTTGCAGTCATCTACGAACTTCGTTAGCCAAAGACCTTCTGTGTTAGCCTGTACTTCAGAGAAGTAGATACCAAACAGGAGAGGACCCAGGACTGAATCCTGTGGAACTCCACTTGTCACTGATATGAAGTTTGATTTGGAATCTACTACTTTCACAGTGTGGGTTCTGTCAGTGTGCCATTTGGCAACCCATCTTGTAACATAGGGATTTATACCTAGTTTAGTGAGTTTATGTATAATTCCAGAGTGGGGGATGGTGTCAAAAGCCTTGGCAAGATTTAGATAGGCTGTGTGAACCACTTTACCCTCATCTACCACTTTGGTGACTGCTTCAAAGAAGTCTATCAGGTTTAGGAGACATGGTCTGCCTTTTACAAACCCGAACTGGATGGAATCCAGAGTTTGGAGATTACCAATGTCTTTGTTTATAAGTTCCATGATGATACATTTCATGGCCTTGCAGACCAGGCTTGTCAGGGTAATGGGGCAGTAGTTCCTGGGGTCTGTGGTGGATCTCCCTTTGTGGAGTGGAATAACCATCGCTGTCTCATTAAATCTACTTGGCCCCCCTCTAAAAGCAACACTGTACAGCAAATTATTAAGAACTAATTGCCTTTCTGTTCTTCTTTACTGTATCTACTTCCGGTTATTTGATCTTCAACATACTGACCTAGAACACCACCTCCCTCATTCTAGCTCATATGCTTCAACCCAGTAAGAACTTGTTTAGTATAATGCTCTCAGACTCATGCAGGTAGCAGGGCCTTCTCTACAGCCAGTCCTACTATGGTTTAACAAATTATAATTGCTCTGCTCACCATGACTTCTCGCGTCCTACTACTAAAATTGTTCATGACAAGTAAAGCAAAATGTAAATACATTCTAGCATGACTGCCTTCCCAATGAGCACCTATCAGTACATGTGAGACAAACCCAGCATTAAAGCAGCCCCTGATATACCATCTGCATGTGTTGAATGACTGCATTCTTCAGAGTATTTTGTTCAGCATTACTCATGTGATCTGCTCTTTTATATTTTCCTTGGCTCTTCCTTGAAAAAGATCAAATTTGGATTGTCCTACTTACCAGGTTAACAAAAGAATAAAACAAATAAAAAAGCCTCTTATTCACTAGTTTGTCCTGAATACCTAAAGACATACAGTCATGGAATAGAACCACTTGTTTCATACTACATTATGAAAAAGACAAACATTAAAGTACACTTAGAATCATAACATAGGAGTGAGTGCATAGTACATAGGGTGACCACACTGTTATGTATGTATGTGAGTCATATTTTGTTATGTAAACTGAAACAATGATGTTCCGGTATATATGTAAACATAAATACACTAATGACCCATAAAAGAAATGAAAAATCACAGTTGGTTGTATCTGAATGGACTCCAGCCCAAACTCAGAAATCATGTAACAAATACTTTGTTATATCTTTCAGACATAACATTAATCTTTCCAAAAAGACTGTTCTCGGTTTTATCGAAAACAGCAACAACCTTTCTAGTACCAAAAAGGACAATTCAGAAATATGGAAACCACTGAATCATTTAGCTGTTTCTTTTCATTTCATATCTTCTTCAATATACACTGTCTTCTCAAATGACAAAAAACAAAACTGTTGCTGCATATGGCCCCCTACACAACAAGAAGAATTATGTTAAGAATATTGAAAGTACAGCTACTAATGCATTGCTCTTAGTAACAAGTTCCACATACAAAGGAATGAAGAGAGGAACGTAAAGTGCAGTCTTACTTGTAGTTACCACATCCTCACTCGGAAGCTGAAGAGATTTGACCCCCAGTACTAAGGTACGAGATTAGTTTACCACCTACTTAAATGACAGAAACCTTATACTCAGTACTTTTACAGCTCCAGTCCTTCCACTGCGGGGTTCCAGAAAGACTCCTTTTCCCCATTTAACAGTCACCCTACAATTGTAATGGTCACTTTCACCCAATCATGCACACAAATCACTTGGCCATTTTCTGGGCTGATCATTCAGCCAAACATCTCTGTCTCATGCTGCTCAGCTCAAGATCGAAGCATTAAGTGCTGAAAACAAAATCATTAAAAATATAAATGTACTGAAAATTATTCTATACATTTTGGGATAGTGTGCTAGACTGAAACTTGCTCCCAAACCCTGAAAGATAGGGTATCTTCACACATCAATCAAATTACTGAAACCACCTGCTCGATCACATTGACCACATTACCAAAATATAAGTGAAAGTCCTTGAACCTTTAGTCTTTCTTTAATACTAATAGTCTTTTCATGAAAGAAGAAAAACTAACACTTGACACGTGGGGGAGGGGAGTCTTACTGTTAACCTTCAATAGGCACTGTGTTTTTCCACAGCCTCAGCTGCCATTACAAAACCAGTATATAAATATTTCATATTAAATATTTTCAATATTGTCAGCATGCAGCACCAACGTATTTCACTAGTCAGGATAATCTGATGTCCTTTGCATGAACCACTAACCTTAGGATATGTTCTCTTGATTTATAAATTGTTAAGCCTTGGATACCATTACATTTTTAAATGCTTGCTTTCTGTTAAAGATACTCCAGAACCCCCATGTCTTATACTTATTTTTCACTCTCTCTCTCTCTTCCATGGCATCACCCTCATTGCAGAAGCAAGGCATTCCAAATCAAAGATCCAGAATGTATTTCCACACTATTATATTTTACCTTTTTTAAAGTCACCCTCAAGTATTTCCTCCTAAATTCAAAACAAATCTAGTGCAGTAACATAAAGAACTGAAAAATTAGCAGTTGTCATAATAGGTACTTTATGCCCTTTGTTCTCTTTACATACTATATCTCTTTTTTCCTCAACTGTGAAGTACAAACGTTTCATTACTGCAGTAAACAATTTTACCTGCTGTACATCTTGCATGGTAAGCTCTTTTGGTTGATATTTTGGAATTCACTAGGAATAAGGAACCTTACACTTACTGAACAAGGGTTTTTAAGCAAAAACTAATGTAGGTTTAAACTAGGTAGGTAGGCTTTACTGTGTCTGGCCTGAATATATGATATTTTTATAACAAAAATGAAGATGACATAGTATAAACTAAAACGGTAAAATGGGGCTGCCACCTGTTAATTACATAAGCATTGTAAATGAGACTGGCACAATACAAGTACTTCTGTCATGTGCATAGTAAGACAACATATTCTTATTTACCCCACCACTGCTCTGGATATCTACACTTCAGTTCTACCCATGACTGCCTTAATATGCTATTACTCATACAAGAAACACCTCTGACACACAAACTACAAACATGTTACAGTATTACACAAAATGAAACTGCATTTTAATATGATGCTATGCAGTAACAATGCCACATAAAGTAGAACACCTATTTTACTAAGCTGAAGTACAAATAAAATAATCATAGGTTCATAGGTTCATAGGTTGGTACTAGGCTATCGACCCTAGGGCCTATACAAGCCGAGCCTTAACAATTCCCTGGATATTTCTTCCCACAATATTTACTTCCCTGGACCCCTGTCTAGCAGGGTGACTGACATGATCCCTGGGGTGAATTTCCTATCTCCCATCCAATCATCAAGGTTCCTTTTGAAGATGGCCAAGGAGGCGCTCTGCTTGACATGTATGGGCAGTCTATTCCAGAGTATGGGGAGTCTCTGGGTCAGGAACCTATCCCTCCAGCATGTTTTGTTCATTGTGATAACAAGGATTAGATCCCTAGAGCGTGTGGTTCTGAGCGATTGGGATTTCTTTAAGTGGAGCATGTCCAACAGCTCAGGGTTTGACATAGCCTTGTATGTTAAGCAGAGATCGCCTCTGAGTAGATGATATGCCACAAAGTATAGCTGGAGTTTTTATAGACGGTCAGCATATGGGATCTGCTTTAGTCCTGTGATTATTTTAGTGAGGTGTTTCTGTGGCCTTTCCAGCAGTTGCAGATGTCTTGTGAGGTACAAACCAAACGGGGCGTTATACTCTATAATGGGTCTAATGAGGGATGAGTACAGTGGGACAATGACCTCCTTTTTTCTGGATGAAAAGCCCTTAGTGATGAGGTGCGCCACATAGAAGGATTTCCTGACTGTTGTGGCAATGTGGTTATCGAAGTTGAGACCACTGTCCACCTGTGTCCCTAGGTCTCAAATCACACTTTCAGTGTTTAGTGTACTGCCACCTATGTGGTAATTCATGGGTACATGGTTTTTCCCAAAGGGGATAACTGTACATTTCTTGGCATTAAGCTTGAGCCCATGGTTCTGGCACCAAGCATCTGTTTCTGTAAGGCCCTTTTGTAGAATATCCACATCATTTGGGGATTCAGTAATGGCTCCCAGTTTGCAGTCATATGCAAACTTTATTAGCCAGTCCCTTAGTGTTGGCCTGTACTTCAGAGAAGTAGATGCTAAACAAGAGCGGTCCCAGGACTGAACCCTGAGGTACTCCACTTGCCACTTGTCTGGAGCTGGATTTGGAGTTGGCTACTTTTACAGTGTGGGTTCTATCAGTAAGCCAGTTGGCAACCCATCGAGTGACGTAGGGATTTATGCCCAGCTTAGTAAGTTTATTTATGATTCCAGAGTGGGGGATGGTGTCAAAGGCCTTGGCGAGGTCCAGATAGGCTGCGTGGACCGCCTTACCCTCGTCCACAGCTCTGGAGACTGATTTGAATAAGTCAATCAGGTTCAGGAGACAAGGTCGGCCCTTCACAAACCCAAACTGCGTGGGGTCCAGTGTTTGAAGGTTGCCAATGTCTTTGTTTATACGTTCCATGATAATGCGTTCCATGCCCTTGCAGATCAGGCTTGTCAGACTGATGGGACGGTAGTTCCTGGGATCCAAGGTGGATCCCCCCTTGTGGAGTGGGATAACAAACGTTTATAAATTAAGTACGTTAAATCATTTTACAGATCCCAGAGCGATGGAATATCTGGTGGCTCCTCTTCTGAAGTAGGGGCAGCCGCTGTTTCTTCTGTGGACGCCTTGACACAGCGTCCTGTGAACTGCTGATGTGTTAAACTTCTTTATTGTTACATCCTCTAATATTATTTGTGTGTACTTTTAAGATGTCAAGGGATCTGGTAAAATCTAGCAACTTACTAGGTTAATTTCTCCCTCAGCCACTGATTACTTCTTTACTCCTTCAATAATATATTGCTTGTTTCATTATTTATCTATCAATATCAGTTAACTAACAATGACAGAAGGTGCCCATAAACTTGTATAATGTATTTATGTGAACTTATCTTCTTTAGGTCTTCCACATCTGAACTTACATGTTTTATTTTTCACATTCATTTTGACTTCTGTGTTACTGTTCAGCTTACCTAATATATCTTGGAATCTGTCATCTGGTTCCTCTGTGGCTTTATGAATGTGACATACTTTCTATAATGTCATGTATGGTAGCCTTGTATAGCTTTATATATGTGGCATACATTCTTTGGTGTTTGTTTTATAATAAATCAGTTAATCTGTCATCTATTTTTGTGCTTAATGCCTTTATATACTTCTGAAATCTGGCTATCCACTTTTCCTCAATGTGAGCATATATTTTGTTTGCCGTGATCTTTTTTTGAATCCCCTACTGCATCTTCTATGTTTAAGCATTATGAGTGGAATTCATAGAAAAAATTACATTGTTGTGTAGGTTAAAACACTGCAGACTAAGAAATGCAATGCATCCCAAAGTTATTTAACTATGCAGTTGGGGGAACACAACATGACATGGAAAGAAAGAGTAGAGAATATAGTGAAAAGGCTTGTCTAGTGACCATGACAACAAGGTTGTGGTCACGTGCCCTCAGGAGTCCAGTAGTATGGATGCATGCATGCAGCATTCCACATGACTGTGATGATGTACTTTCACTTGCACAATGACATGCTATGACAAGCACAGCTGATAATTCTGCTTATTACATTTGAAATGAAAAGGAAATGGGGATATAGGACATCCAGAAAGGGAGAAGACCATTCAGATGAACACAAAGAAGGACAGGGAGAATGGAAGAGTCATATATTGTGGGGAACAAGGATAAATATATATTTTTGGAGACGTGCCCATTTTTCATTTTTTTCAAGAAGGATAGAGGAGGAAGGTAGCCAGGAGAGGGCATAGCCAAGAAGACGGGTATATAGAAGACAGCAGGGCAGACCAACAAAGAGACAGAAAAAGACCAACAGGGCACAGGGCATGTGCCTTCTGAGGGATAGGTGTGTATGTGTGTGTGGGACGTTGGCTACAGTTTCTGCCCATCATGTCTGCAGTATCAAACATCCAACAGTCTAAATGGAAACATACCAAAAGTGTAGTGATAGAGGCTATGTTAACCACATCATACTGGTGGCTAAAGGAGACAGCTCATAAAAAGCCTAAAAATGAGCTGTATAGGAAAAGCAGGTACTTGTCTCCAAGGCAATGGTCACAGATGGACGAATCCATTTGTCAAACTTTACCGTAAAGCAATGGGACTTCTGAGTCCTATTTGCTTCAGGACAAATAACACAGTAAGTTCATCTGAGATGCATTGTTGAAAAAAGTATCCATTCAATGGTAGTTTGTAGGAATAGTCAACCTTTAAATGCTCTGCAGGACCGGAATCTAAGTTATTCCAAACAGCAAACAGGGATTCCTTAATAAAGTCTCTAGCAATAGAATAACTCCAAATTTCTCTCTATTCTCTTTATTATGCATTAAGACACTTTTTAGAGGAGAAGGCCCTGATAATATAGCTCTTCTACAGATTATGAGTTTTGCCAGTGGAAGGGTCCTCAAGAGGGAGCTGGCAGAAAATCTAACCTCCTTGTCCTTAATAATGTTTAACACAGTAATCCCCATCCTCGGTCACAGCCATAGCAGAGGAATCAGAAGAAAGCTTTCCAAAGTAACGTACTGGCTTAGGTCTTTTGCTTCTCCCATGCAAACTGCAGGAGGAATAATAGTATAAATGCTCTTCAGACTACAAACAATAGGTCAACTAAGCATACATCACTGAGGCATACACTTGTCCTGGTACCTGGCTCAGACAACCCACCACAGGGCCTATTGCCAACATTAATTCCAACTGTTAGCAGCAAGTTATTTAACATTTGCTTCGTCATCTTATATCACACTCTGAAAAAAGTGTCTGAAATCCATCATGAGAATAGAGAAATCAATGTCCGAAATATGTATATGGTAGTGTATATAGGGCCATGCCAACATTTACTGGTGAGTAGTTGAGTGTGCAGAAGTGAAAAAGGCATAAATGTTAGAGTTCATTCCCAAACACATTAAAAATATTTGAAGGCCTACTTCATTATTGCTTTAGAACAGCATGTTATCTTTGTTTTAAGGGGACAGAGCAACCAAACTTTGTCTGATCAACCTCACACCTGTATGTGCATTATTAGCATATATATGTCACAGCTGATGCTCATATCACTGAATCTTAATTATGCCTCAGTTTAAGCCATCCTTCTTGGTCTTATAACTTTTGCTTTTCCTTCTTCTGGCTGGGATTTTCTAGGATCTTTGATGGTTTCCTTAGATCATTGCTGAGAAACAGATACTATTGATAGTCTTGACATTCTGTCTTTAATGCCAGCAAGATTTGTTCAAAAGTACTGGCAGTTGTAACAGCTATTTGTACTATGTTTTAATCCCAGACAAAAAGTCAAGTCCTCGTGTGATCTTGTATCATGATCTAGGAATTGCAGATACAAAAAGAACTTGAAATACTGGACTCACACATGCCCCTCTTAACCCTTGAACAATGATGCCATAGATAGACTAAATGAGTTTTTGTACCGTGGGAGTGGGAACTTAAGATTTCAAGACTAGATTGGGGAGACAGTACAAACATAGCACAAAGTGATGTATACACTGCAGTAGGACTATTAGAATAGGATTCCTTAGCTCTTCTCTTGTATTGTTTTATGTATAACATGGGCAGCAAAGCTACCTGTTGTAATCATGTTGCAGTCATTTGCAATTTGAGTTTACTGACAGTGAAGGAGGACATCACCTCAGAAGACAGCCTTGCAAAGGTGTTTTATATCCATGTAAATAAATGTATACAATCAGTCCATCCAGATCCAAATAGTATGGGAAATTTAAAAGAAAACCATCCTGTGGTCTACTAGCATAAACAAAATATACTCAAAAAGAAAGAAATGCATTTCAATATTTAGCAGATCAAAAGACTCCCAAGTCAAAGAAAATATTAGGAATTTGACTAAGAATTTTAAAAAGATTATTATGTCTACTCATGGCCGGCCTTAGGCATAGGCCAACTAGGCGGCCGCCTAGGGCGCCACTCTAGTAGGGGCGCTTTTCCAGTCTTTATTTGGTGCAGGTAGACTAGGATGGGGGCACCAGATGGTGTGGTGGGGGCGCTGTGGAGCCCTTTTGCCTAGGGCATCAGTTGACCTAAGGCCACTCCAATCTACTAAGACAGTCAATGAACTCAGGCTGGTAACCAAAGCTCACAACAATTACAAGTCCTTCTTTAGTTATGTTAGAAAACTAAGAAACAATGTTCAACATTGTATAGAAGTCATACTAAATGCTAAAACCTACTCAAACCCAGCGGACATTGCTAATATCCTACTAAATAAATTTAGTGTACATTTTATTCCCAAGAGTACAAATAAATTAGATTAAATTTAATTCCTGAGACAATTATCCCAAGCCTTATGATCCTCTTAGCTCTCAAACTGCAATAATCACTAAAGGACTTGTACTGAAAATGTTGACCAAGGGTAAAAACACATCCTCCATGGGACCAGGTAAAATAGCTGACTGTCAGATAAGTAATGCTATACATGCCCTGGTAGAACATTTACATAAACTATTTAATGTCAGCCTGGCTGCAGGCTCAGTCAGATTAGTATGGTACTTCCACATCATAAAGTTGGCCCTGCTACCATCCCTAGAAACTATAGGCATATCAGCATAATGAGTAGCATTTGTACAACCATGGAACAGAGTATAACGCATCATTAACATCAACATTAAAAATTTTTCTGACTAGTTCTGCGACAATTTGTTTTTGTAAAAGGTAGATTATGTCTAATGAACCTGATTAATTTCTTTGTGAAACTAATACACACTTTTGACAGAATTTATACTATGCACACATCTTACCTTGATCTGGCCAAGCAATTTGACGTTATTCCCCATGACAGCATAATAAATAAACTAAATGCATTACAAGTAGATCCCTATGAGCTAAGATGGGTTGTAAATTGGTAGAAAACTGAACCCACATAGTGCAGAAGGCAGGGGCAGCATCAGAAAACATAAAGGTGACCAGTGGTGTCCTGAAGAGCTTCATGCTTTTGTTTGGTATTTACTTCTCTAACCTATAAACTAAAAACTAAGACCTATGGTTAACCAAGAATGTGGATGACTGCAAACTGGGACTCATTTTTAAATTTCCCTCTGACATAGCAACCATCCAACAAGAACTTTATAAATGTCTAGAGTATTGAAAACTGACTTAAATTAAAGGATAAAAAAATGCAAAATTGTTGCATTTGACAGACATCCCCCCAGCATATAGCATTGACAATATCCCTCTTCATAATGAAAATGCAGTTAGAGATGTGGGGCCTAGGTTGATAATTCCCTCCCCTTTGACTGCCATGTACAAAGAGTTGGCAGGAAATTCTTAGACTTGGCATAGCTGATCACCTACAGAATTTCTATAGGGGTATTCAGCACTAATCAGATCAATGTCCCCTTTGAGATGTACTTCAGTAGACATATGAAACAAATGAAAAGACCCCAGAGGTTCCTAAAAAGAACATCACAGGTATAATATTCCTCACCTACCAGAAAATACTAGAGGCACTGCCGTCTTTTATGTGTCTTACAGGTTGCTGAGAGGAGACCTATGACTTGCCTTCCAAGCAATCTGAGACCCAGTGGTGAAGAGTCTCTTGTACCTTCAGAAATCAAACTGTCTTACAAATACCAGAACAAGATCTGATCCTGCTTTAAAAGATCAATAAAACAATCTTGAGAGACGTATTCATTGCTCAGAATCTCCCTCACCTCTGGACTACACTTCCTCTGCAGATAAAGTAGTATGATTCACTCTCTCCCTTCAAACAGGACCTGGATAATTGGATGGGTATTCATTAATTCACAGTGGGCATGAGCCATATCCAGCATTAGGTGGCCTATCCCTCCTTGAGAAGGGGGGTACACCTTAGGTGGAAACTGGCAAAGTGTAATGGCTGCAAAATTCATGAGCCTTAAACTTCCTCTGATTCCTCTAATTTCTATGGCTGCATGCTAAGCTTCATTTTTTTTGTCTTTCCATATCACTCTTTATGAAAAAGCTTATTCAAAACAGTAAACCAAATACGCATTCGTAAAATCTCTTTGTTTATTTCTATTTTCATAAGAAAAGAATTAACACGATCTGCATGCTCTTTGCTGAATACTCTTCCAATTTTTTTTGTTTGCTTGTTTGCTTGCTTTGTTTTCTGAAACTACAATATAAACTAAACCAAGAAAATGTAAATTTTCTTCTAAAAAGTTACTTAGCACAAGGAATGCACTGTGATAACATAATTCCTGTAAATAAAATCTGAAACACTGAAACTAAGTGGATCGCCAATATTTTTCTGAAATTTTGAGGAAAAGAGCTTAGGATACAGCTGGAATAATTCATAAACTATACCATGCAGTAGGGCTGATGTGCCATGTGGCATACCAAAGCCCTACATGCTTGAAAGAAAAAGATCCACAATGTGATAAGATCTTGTAGACAGTTTTATCCATATTTGCAGCCAAAGTACTCTGTATATATAGTGCTTGTGCAAATGCTCTTTGACTATATACAATTCACAGACAACTCCAGATATACACGGACTAGTATTAATAGGCTACATTATAGACCTGAACCACATTCCTGCAGTTTGATAGCGCTTGGAAATGTATTGACTCTCCCATCCCCCACTTACGTGTTGGTCAGTTTTAGACCTGAGCAGCAAAGCAGTGTTGAAGTAACCAAAAAAAAAAAAAAAAAAGACCTACTGGTAAGAGAATTCTCTCTGATGCAGAAAAACTTACTACCACATTTACACACTGACCCTGCTCATTACATGGATGCAGCAGTGTCCCAGCCTGTAGGAATACTCACTCAGTCCCCTCATTACCATAATGTGCTACTGTATCCTGGTCTGCACTCTTGGCAACAGAGGGTAATACCTTTATAAATAGTTCTCTGCTATGACTGTGGATCAAGTAGCAACATGCAGCCATTTCTCAGAAACATTGTGCACACTACTATAAAGGAACTGTGTGTGGTGCTGCCTCCATTTTATGAATAATGCTGTTGCAAGGACACTGGAGGAGCAGCATTGCACATTGTTCCTTTAAGTGACTGAAAACAGTGTTTCTGATTAGTCCAGACCACTATTAACTAGTATGCAAAAATACTAACCATCAGAGCTAGATCCAGCACTAGGTGACCTAGGCAGCTGCCTAGGGCCCATGTTAGCTAGGGGTGGGTGGCGTGATGGTGGGGAGACATAACTTCACTATTAAAAAATAATAAGAAGCACCTGCTAATAAAACAAGCTCGAGTGCTAGACTTCCATAAACACATTCACAGCTTTAAGACCTTGTGTGAGACTTCTCTAACACAGCAAGCCCCATAGATCTCAGTTTTAGGATGTCTGTAATATTTAGAAAGAAAGCCATGGAAGGTTTAAGAAAGCAGACAAGTATATAATGATCCTGTGTGGCAGATTTCAAGTGCAGATCCATAATAGAGATATGCAGAGAGAAAGCTCATCTGTGTGTAGTGAGAGACAGAACCAAGCTAATTATTGTGTTTCTGAAATTCACCAGCTGGGGGGGGGGGGGGTGTTGTTTAGTGACTTTGCTTAGATCCAAACCCTGAAACTTAATCATTAGCAAGAAAGTACCTTAAGCCTCCACACTAACTGAAAAGTTGCATTTAGTTTGATTTTTTATTTGTTTTTGTAAAGCACTTGAGGATTACACTCTATCAATGTCAGTCATATTACTAAATTGGTACTTTACTTACTTCAGTGATGTAACAGGTAGCGTACTTGCCTTCAGTGCAGAAGGTTGCAGGTTCTCTTTTCATATCAGGTAGATCAATTGCTGACTCTGCCATGCAGCAAAAGGGGAAGAATGTGCCCTCCTTTAGGTTAGATGCTTAGTACCTTTGAAGCTGTTATTGGTTTACCAGCCGTTTCTTATTGTATATCACAAGCTCACATTTTTTAATGTAACATAAACAATGTATTCACCTACACTGAATATGTAGATGAAGCACTGAAATGCAAAGTCATTTACCAGCAGCAACCTCTTCATTAGTTACAATTCCCTTTAATGTGGAATTATTCAGATGACTTTTAATTCTGTAGATATTGTGCATATTGGCTAATATTGGCAGATTATAATGACAGCAGTTTGAGTGGACATTTATGATTGAAATTTTCTAAAATGGGTTGTTTATTTTATCATTATTTATTCACAAGTTTTGTTTCACTGAAAAAAATGTTTAAAACTGAAAATTTAAAACCCACTCTAACAAGTGGTGCTGTATTAAACAAGGAATATAATTTAATACAATCTGGAAGGTGAATCAAAAAACATATGCATTTATGCATGGTCCTAAAAATGTGTGCAGCCCAAACACACAGTTAGGGCAGGATTCAATAAACCCTATATACCTTGCTGAAACCATGTGTGCATTCTGCTGTGACTCGCACATGCAAACCAATTTCTATTGTGTAAAACACTGCAAACATTGTGGCACGCTAATTACTGCATAAGCAGCTGAATTGTATGCTGCATGCTAATTACTGCATAAGCAGCTGAATTGTATACTAATCAACCAATCCAAGATGGAGGAGCTATTCACCAAGCTCTAAAGGAATCGTGTACACTTAATGTAGCCTTTTGCCTTGTATTCCAAAACCTATTAGAATACAGCCATGGAAATTAGACAGGAGGGAAATAAATATTGGGGCTTCTGCTGCATTTCTGCATGTGTATGTGCAACAGGCCCAAACTTTGTACTTGGTGTAGCACATGTAAACACAGTGTAGCCTCTAAACCATTGTTAGGTGTTAATAGCATACAACTGTTAATAATTAGTCTGAGTGAAGAAAAACAACAGCAATTCAGACTCTCTTCTCTGCAGTGGGTGTGTCAGTAAGGATACACTTGCAAAGAGTGGAACTAATTGCAGTGAACTTTTAAAGAAAAGCAACCACTACAAATGTATGGATATGTTCCTGTACAGAACCAGACTAATTTCACCTGTTCCTGACTTTCAACAGCCCTAGATCACAAGTGTACTGTGCAGATTCACTTAGTGCATAGTAAAGTGAACCAGATGTCTGGGCCACCTTTATTGGTATGACTTCTAGTCTATGACCCTATTTGTCTCTGGAAACTTCTTTTTGAATTTATGTTCAAGCAATTATATATTTGTTGTATAATATCTAGTTTAATTGTTTCTCAATATTCTAACCACTGCATGCTGTAGCAATTGTAAAACTCACATTTTTACTCCTTTTATATGTTCTATGCTCTTTGTACAAAATAGCTATGTTTATATCATTTCTGTATTATTTGTATTTTTTTATAATTTTTTACTGTGTATTTGGATCTTTTTAACCCAGGCCTCTGCTGAAAATGGTCACCTTGTGTCCAGTCGGACTAATCCGGTAAACAAATGGAAAATAAAAAATAAAATAAATAAATGCATGATTTTTGGCCACTGCCTCTGCTGAAAACTGTTGCTCACTGTTATGCATTTGTATCACATCTTGAAAGAAAAAATATAGAAAATGCATTGCAGATTGCAAGTCTGATGGTAAAACAGAGATAAGGGAAGAATGAAAAGAATATAAAGAGAGCAAAAAGCTGCATTTTTGCAGACATATTCATAAATGGCTGTGAGATCACTCATTGCACTAAATATGTTAGCAACACATGTACAACCAATGAGGACATCCAACTATATAAACTGTTAATGCTGGATATGGAATGTGAATTGCTTCTATGCACAATATTTGTTTGGAATTGCATAGCTGTGTCTGTGGCAAAGAGAGTTAGCCCACTACAACTTTGTTGTGCAAGTGCATAGTGGGATGGCTCATATCCAGAGCTGTTCAATTGTTTAACATTTGTTTCCCTTTTTTATCATTTTTTGTTTGGTTTTATCATGTGTTCAGTGTGCAGCTTAGTGCAAACATGGTTAGCTGCTTGGAAAAGTGAAAATTTAACTTCAGTCACCTTATAGAGCAGAAACACACTTAGCGGCATTGCACGGTGGTCAGCAACATGGATGGTATTGATTGCAGAATTCCACCTGTTACCTAACTGTCTCTGTCCCATAAGGTATAAGTACATTGGGCTAAAAAAGAGAGAACAGAGGTAAAGCTGGGTTAGAGTCTCACAGTAGTCATTTTTACTGAGAAAGGGTCATAATGAACATTTACAGAAGTAAGATATGTTCGCTATTGCCTCTTACATTTGTGCATTGCCTACCTATGCACAATCAGGGTTGACTACTTAAGGAAAAAAGTGAAAACTTTAATGAGATTCACCCATGCTAACTGACTCAGTGGTGATGCACAGCTGTCAGCACTCATGACAATATGAGTGTGGCAAATACATCTACTGCCTGTGGCATCAGGTGTTAAGTGCAGTACGTTCATGGTCAAAACACAGATACGCAATAGTTCAAATCTAGCACACTCCAATTTTTAATAAGGGTGTCCCACTGTAAGTTTTCACAAAACTTTGATTATAAAGGTAATACTACATAACAATAGCCATGTATAGCATGTTGACTGTCAGAAAGGTATCATTACTTCTTGCATACACATACTTTTGTAGGCATCATATGTATTATGTGCATAACTGGTTTAGCATGGCAATGATGATTATGTAATGAAAAATGCAGTTGCATATCTCTGATGGACACAATAGTTTACTGGCAATCATATACACCCCTCCCATAACCCAAGTATAACTGTAAAACAGAATGTATTGAGAGGTATGTATCATTTTTATTTATTTTATATTTGTTTATCAGGGATATTCGACTGGGCCAGTGGCCCTTTTTCAGCAGAGGCCTGGTCAGAAAAGCTCCATTAAAAAAACATATGACAAACATAACTTTGGTAAAATATAGGTAGTAAATAGTTTATACATAAACAATCAAAACTGAGAGAGTAATATAAAGTGGGAAAAAAAGAACGCTAACAAATTAGCATGAGATAGTTTGCGCCATCATAGAGAAATGACTGATCAGTAGATCAATATGGTTTTGGTGGTAAATATTTATGAGATACATGTATGGTATATGAAAGAGAATATGGCTGATTGTTGCTATGCTAGTGTTACTTCCTCAAAACAGTGATAGCTAAGGAAAATTTGAGATGAAGTACAAGAAGGAGGGAATATGATGAAACTGTAGGCAGTCTGAGATGGGTAGTTAAACATAGTATCAGTAGTGAGCATGAGATAGATAGACAGAAACTGGAATTTCATGAGAGAAGGGATAGCTTGGATATTAGAATTTAGCAAGGGGAGATATATTTTGGTTTTAAGAAGAAGGAAGGACAGAATGATCAGCCTGGATTAGTGCGGGAGCAAAACCAGTTTTTGGTTAGGTGTTACTTAAGCAGTAGTTTACATTTGAATATGTTGCTAGAATTTAGTATTATCTGAGCATGGAATACCAGGACTTTGATATTTGGTGAAAGAATAGAGAGCTACCATAACAATTGCAAGATTTAATTACTTTGAGTAGTAGTTTGTTGGAGGATCTTATTGGCCTGCTGTTTGAGTAGGGCTGCACTAAGCTCTTGAGTACTGGACAGTTGTCTGGATGGTGGAAGATGGAATGAACGAAAGTTAGTTGGTTGAGAGATAGGAGATTGGGTAGTTTAATCCAATTTAGTTTATGAAGTGCTGTGCAGTGATATGATCTGTAAGGGAGGTTAGTAGCAAATCTTGCGATTTTGTTATACCAGGACTCCAGTTTGTTTAAATCTGATTTTCTGAGATTAGTAAATATTGGTGAGACATACAGAAGGGTAGAGAGTAGAGGAGTCCTAGCTATGGAATGTCTAGTGGCCTTGGTTAGGTATGGCTTGACTGTGTATAGTGAGCCCCAGCTTAATGTTGACCTTTTTGATAGAGTGAGGTGTTTGTCAAATTTTAGGTTGTTGTCAATTGTGATTCCAAGGAGTTTGATGTGCTGGACAGGTTCAATTTTTGTTTTATTGGCTGAGTAGATGGTGAAGGTAGGAAAGTTATCAGGAATTTCAGTATTAGTGAAAAGCATAAGCTTTGTTGCATTTGGACTGAGAATAAGTTAAGGGTCAGATTTTTCAATGCCTTGGAAAGACTGTTGGGTTGTTAGTAGAAGTTCTAGTAGAGAAGGAGCTGAACATATGAGTGAGGAGATATCTGCATATAGGACAATGGATTCATGCTGAGTGGGTGTACAGATCCTGTTTATCAATATTGTGAAGAGCAATGGACAGAAAATGGAGCCTTGTGGTACTCCTATTGAGAGTGGTAAAAGGTAGAGAGTTCATTTTGCCACTTAACTGACTGCTGGCGTTCAGTTAAGTAGCTGAGAAACCAGACGAGTGCTGTCTGGGTTAAGTTTAAGGAATCTAGCTCATTTAGTAGCTTTTGGTGGGATACTGTATCAAATGCCTTAGACATATCAAGAAAGATAGATGAGATGAGCTGGTTATCATTTCTAAGTTGGTTGATTGTGTTTAGGTCTGAAGCCATGTTGAGATGCAGATAGGAGATTATTGCTTAGTAGATAGTCAATGAGTTGTATGTGTATGCATTTTTCAAGCATCTCAGCTATGGAAGGGAGCAGAACAATTTGCCTGTAGTTTGAGAACTCAGTAGAGAAGCCACCTTTGTGAAAAGGGATAATATAGGAGACTTTCCAGAGTTTGAGGATGTACTGACCAACAATGCAACAGTTTATTAGGAGAGATACAGAGTAGGAGATGACATCTGCTGCTAGCATTAGAAGTTCATTGGGGAGCTGGTCGGCTGTGAGGGAGGAGGGCTTAAGTTTAAAAAGATTTTTTATGGTATTAGTTTAAATTGGTTTGATTAAAAAGAAACTGAAAGTTCTGTCTAATTCACTAGGAACAGATAGGGGGTCTTTCTGTTGTTTTATACTAGGAGAGTATATAACTCCAAACTATTACTAAAGTCATGCAAGTCTATCCATTTCAAGTATATTGTCAGGTATTATTTCTGCATCACTCCTGAGAATGCATTAGCCAGGACATTTTAATGTTACGCACATACAGGCTTAATTAAAGTATAGCACCAGTCACTCTTTAAACTGCGTATCTGTAATGGCAATGGATGGCAAACACTTCTGTGACAATGAGGAATAATCACATCTTTGGAAATGGATGCATTCCCTTTTACACAGGCTTGAATCTCACATTGTAAAAATTATTTTTAACAGAGTATATTAGTCCCCACAAAATATGTGTCAGTTGCACCTAATTAACCCTCCAAAGGCATGGCTGAAAAGCCAAGTCATTTAACATTTCATTGTTGACCATTGAACAAAGCATGACCAAGTATAGCAACACACATGCTATAAATCAATGCCAAATGTCACATTATCTTTGCTGTTTCATAAACTCCCTTCCTATTTTTTAGACAATGTCTCTCTTTCCCTACCATTGTGCAAATGTGGTTGGCATGGTTGTGTGTGTCTGCACAATGGTCGTAAAATGTGATATCATAAATTGGTGAGAAAACATTTCTACCATTGTTGGAAGACCTTTGCAGACATGGCAGGAGAAGGGAAGGATGGTGCCAAATTCAGGGCACAGAGGTGGGGTGTGGAGGAATCAAAAATAGTTTTTGCACTCCTGTGAAGCACTACAGCTGTAGGCTACTGCAGGGAGATTATACTGAGTCTCAGTACAAGGCTAAGGTTTGGAACAGCCTAGCCAAGCCAGTCTCTAGCCTACCATGCACTAGGGAACACTGTAAGCACCACTACAGTAACCTTAAGAGGTGCAAGCAGGCACAACCCAACCAGTGGCTGAATGAATTTGAACTGCTAACTTCCCCAAGTTATGTAAGTATACAGATCAAGCAACTTGAAATGATATGCAGTGGTGTAGATAGCCAAGACTGGTATGCATAATACTTCGTCTCTTTTTTCTCATTCTTTATTTTACAGCTGTAGAGAAAATTACAGTGAACAGACTGGCATATGCTGAGAAATTGGAGTGACTCAGAAAGTTAAGAGGTATATCTGTAGCACAAGTGACGCTGATTGTAGTAAATATATTGTAATTCCATTGATCAGTATCAACTTCAGCATGAATATCTTAAGTACAAAAAATATGTGCATGCTTTCTTTATTAGGTCTTGGTAATTGTATTAGGCAAGTGTAATATATGGGTTTAATTCCCACAAGTAACCTATTGATTCACATTCAACAAGTATCATTCTTAAATTTCACATACAGCAGTATTGGCTGTAATGCCATGTTGTTAATTGAATCTATTTAAAAACATATATGGTATAATGATGTGAGGTATTGCCAGCTATGCCAGGAGAAGTAAGGCGGAGGATAACATAGTTAGCTGGAGTTTTGCAAAGAATTATATGTCATTTGTATATCACACTGATTTGTACAGGTGCTTGTGCTGAAAATGTATTTGTAAAGCTACTTGTGTTAAAAATGTACCAACTGTCATTCCTGCTGGACAGAAAAGAAACACACCTGCATGTAAGACTGTATTGTAACTGTTAAAATGAATATATTGTAACACAGGATATTGGAAGAGAAGAGGTTAATCTCAGTCCAGCTATCTTTGAAAAAATAGTCTGAAATTAAATTACCTGTTTAAGTCATAAAGATTGTATCTTACAGTTCTGATTGCAGCCAGAGAAAAACATGTCTTTGGAAACCAGGTCTAGAAATCTTACTGTATTGTCCTTAGTGGTGAACAAATTGCTACCCTGGAAGGGTGGAAGTTTTGAAATGGATTTATAGCTTCCAGATGCTATAACACAGCTTATCAAAGCTCTATGCATGTGTATGGTAACACATATGTGCTAGATTCTGGTTCACTTTCTAGTAAAGGGGGTAGTGTTGGAATCAGAGTCAGATGACCAGATGTATGTGATATCATTCTGTAATCCAACACTGAAATGATGTTTTAATACTAGATGAGACAGAAGTCTCTGGGCAGTCTATTTGTGAAACTTGACAAAGAAGGACCACTCACCCACTTAACCTTGCCTTGCTTTAGTAAGTAACCAAGGAATAGTAATTATTTAGATTAGTGAGGAAAATATAGTGAGATTATTTAAGTACTGTTTTCCTGGATCTGTGTGACTCTATCCATCTGTGTTATTTTTAATATTTCCTGTGACTGAAACTCTGGTGTTTATTGTAAATAGATATTTAGCATTTTCATGTCCTTTTATTATTTATTAATAAATATATTTAAAATTTTAATTGTGGCTGGTCTTTTAGAGAATATTTTAATTTTTGTGAGTACTTACATTTATTTGGTGACATGGTGACTACTCCTGATAGTCTTGCTGCATTGATAAAACACTAACATTTGTGTTAGTATTAATTTTACTCAGTATAATTGGGTACAGCTGTAAGAGCCTTAAATTAGCTGGCTGGTGGCAGTAAATCTACCTTATAGTGTGGGCCTAGTTGGCAAATCTGTGCCAGCCTTTCTCAGGTGTCTGTGTGTGTGTGTGTGTGTGTGTGTGTGTGTGTGTGTGTGTGTGTGTGTGTGTGTGTGTGTGTGTGTGTGTGTGTGTGTGTGTGTGTGTGTGTGTGTGTGTGTGTGTGTGTGTGTGTGTTTGAAAATTAAATCTCAAAGAGTGTGTGTGTTTCAGCTATTTGGAGGAGGGACACAGAACACTGGTTTCACAGAGAGGGTGGTGTAGGACTTGGCTTGGAACTCTGAGTTGAGGATTCAACTCTACAGCTACATCAATAGGGAGTCATATCTCTCTCTCTCTCTCTCTCTGGAGAGAGAGAGGGAAACCCAGCCCCAGGACTGAGTGTGTTCCCTTTCTGCTCTTAAGGGAAATTGTGCTTATGTTAGCGAGCTGCATCTGAAAATACTTTGTGTATCCATTCTTGTTCCAAGTGAATATTCCTCACCAGTGTCCGTAGTGAGGATTGAGACCCCTTGACCTCTGGCCTAGAGGAGGGATGTCACATATGGAATATATTCATCTTTCAAGGATTACTTTTCCATCCACAATCCCTTTTTCTCCATATGGGGTAGATGTGTCACTTCAATAGTAACAATCATCTAGAGCCAAGATTTGCATCCCCTGGTTGCTAGCCATATCACAGTAATTATTCTACACCAGACACTCACATCCATGGCCAATTTAGAGTGTCCAGTCCACCTACTGCATGTCCTTGGAATGTGAAAGGAAACCAAAGCACCCAGAACAAACCCACATGAACACAGGCAGGACATGCAGACTCTGCACAGAAGGCACCCCTGCAGGGAATCAAACTGCGGAACCTTTTGTCTTGAGGCAACAACACTATCCCCTGTGCCACTTTAAAAATTCCAAATCATTTTTGGGATTGTGAAAGCTCTATACAATCTCAAAAATAATAATAATCTATACAATCTGTACAATAATCAGAGAAGCATATTTATTGTAATAAAACATGAATGTGACATATCATGGTTATAATTATTTATTTTCTTCTTTGTCTTACTCCACTCCTTATCTTGCTCTCTCTCTCTCTCTTGTGGATTACTATTCTGATGTTTTACCTTTCTGTCAACATACCAAATACATTTCAGCTCAGGTAGGTAGGCTGTCTGCTGCAGCTTGGCCTGCCAACCCTCCACTAGCTGCCACCAAGCACCTCTGTGATTATGTCACTCACCAAGAACTGGGCAGGGATGGTTCATGATCTAAGAGACACTAGCCTTGGTGCCTGCATCAGCCATCTGGAGAGGTCGCTCATTAAAATAGAAAAGAGACTTCCATGTCAAGCAGCCTCACAGGCACCTCTGGAAAGGGACAGTGATGACAGTTCTAAGGGTGAGGCCGAGATTCCCACTGTTCCCATGCTTGATGTACATGTGCCTCTGACATCCACTACCTATCCCTAATCATGGTATACCCCAACCTTTTTGTGTCCATCACTATCCCTGTGTCTGTTCTGT
Organism: Protopterus annectens; assembly: GCF_019279795.1. Taxonomy (NCBI): domain Eukaryota; kingdom Metazoa; phylum Chordata; order Ceratodontiformes; family Protopteridae; genus Protopterus; species Protopterus annectens. The sequence goes on along the minus strand of NC_056734.1, from coordinate 747,013,953 downwards.
CTCATATATCCTGTTTTTCTGCAACTGCTGTCTCACCAACCTTACCTACCTGACCCTCACATTCCTTGTTCCCTTCCCCAACACTGATTTGTTTTTTAAAAAAAAAAGAAATGGACACCTGTCCCACAAAATGTGTCCCATGCATAGCTCTCCACTTCGCATATGTTTCTTCTTAATACACTTTATTTGGTCCAATTGGCTATACAATATCATTGATTTGCTGTTACCCATCTGTATTGCTTCTCCTTTCTTCTTCCCTCTGCTTGCTACCCCATTTCACCAGTTTCCAATCAACCCAATTTTCACTTGCTTAATCTGGTCAAAAAATAGAATTACACAAATACATAGCCAGAAAAGGTCCATAAAGAGACCTTCACTTTCTGTTCCCTATGTTTTCCCAGAGTTTGGTGTAACACACCAATGCCAAATGACGGAGAATGGCTGTTCACAACCTATGGCAAAGCCTGGTGAGTTTTTCCCATCAGCAGCACTAGTCCAGTTATCTCAGTGCAATACTGCTTAAACATGCTGCACTACAGGAACACAAAGTTAAAGAAAGTAAAGTAACTACTTTGAAACAGTTACTCTGACAGCTCTGGCAACTGATAGATGAGACTGACAGATGATACAAAGTGTGACGTCCTATGTGGAGTGCTGACATAAATCACTTGTGTGAGGACATTTTTTGACCATAGCATCAAGGATTTGATTCCTGATGCAGCTCACATTATTTCTTTGTGTGATGGTATATGCCTATATGTTTATTCACCCATATGTTAACATTTACCACAGTGAAGTGTTATCATGGAGATATATTGAATACTGGTAAAAAAAAAATATTTCCATTGACATCCATCTCCAGAACTATGACATACTTATTCAACCTTTTTTCTGCTTGTCATAAGCCTACTGTTCCTCTATTAACCCTTCTTTACCCTATGTCAGTCATTTCATGCTGCAGAGAAGTATACTGAACACACTTTTCTGGATATCCAGCCTTGCACAAATGGTTGGCATATCTGCCGAGTCATACAAATCATTTCAAATGATATACCACCACTAGTCATTTGTAGCAAGCTTTACACACAATTAACTTGTGTCTTGCAGTGAGGCCTGCAAAACAACTACTAGTTGTAGAAGTATATTCAGGTAGGCATTACTGATACAATTTGGGGAAGTCACATACTTTACTGTAGTCATTGATAATCATATTTGCAGTTTTGATCACTTAGGTAATGACATCCTGACATGATTTGTAACAAAAAAAAAAAAAAAAAGATAACCATTTTGATTTGAACAGTGGCTCATCTGTGCTCTGATCAGGAACGCACTATTTGTACATACTGTGTCACAGGGAAAACTAGGCTGCATCTGCTTTCCATTGTCAATAGTTTCCAGACTGCTGACAGACATGTATTGCAGCCAAACCTGTTTGCACAAAGAAGGGCATACAGCATTAAATTTTACACTGTTTTCCTTAAGCAGAAACCGTGTATGTTCTTCACCTAATGTTGTGCAAGCATTGAAGGCAAAGTCAGCGATTATTTATGTAATAAAACTTTGGCCCCAACATTTCAGAAATAGGCTACAGCATCATATCATACTAGCTGAGAAATTTCTCCCATAACATATCTGCAAGCCTGCCACATGAAACATTAACAACAAATATATAAATATATATATATATATATATATATATATATATATATATATATATATATATACGTATTACAATTTACCCCAGTCAGGTCAGTTACTGTATGTCCCTATCTGTGCACAGTTTGGCAATGAGAAGCAATGAACACTGCTACTTCACAAGTTCAAGTTGAATTTTTGAAAATTGTATCACACGTGCTAATACTTTGCTATAATCCATGCAAATCAGCTTCTCGGAGATGTATTCTGTGTAGAGGTGCAAAGCATGTGTAACTCTGGGTACTGAGCTGTCATCCTCCACTACATGGACATGCATTCATAATCACAATAGAAGGCCAGTGACATCTGTGATTGACTGAATACATACTCTTTGATATTTCTGTGTGGCTTGTAGCACTGTACTTGCAAATTATATATCAGTACTTGGGAGATTGTCAGACTCCAGAATTGTAGCATGGAACTCTAGTATTACATTTGGTATGGGTTTATAGTGACACTGGACTTTGGTTATGCATGGCCATATCCCACTGATATTGTCAGTAACTTGTATTAATCTGGACATACCTTCATATGAATATGAAAATACATAATTCCATCATTGCACTACTGGTATTTCCAAAGTTCCAAAGTCTGTGTGTGTGTGTGTGTGTGTGTGTGTGTGTGTGTGTGTGTGTGTGTGTGTGTGTGTGTGTGTGTGTGTGTGTGTGTGTGTGTGTGTGTGTGTGTGTGTGTGTGTGTGTGTGTGTGTGTGTGTGTGTGTGGAATAGGTACATGTCTATCTCAATTCTGCAATATGCATTGACAGCTTATTTCATCTAGGTTGACAGGATACATTTATATGTAATCCAACTAACTGACTAGCACCACAACTGTAAAAACACTTTTATTGAACCAAGCAGTTGTGCAGATAAAAACACTTAGCACTTTCACCCAGTAACATTGCTGGGCATCATGAGAGTGTAAATTAATTAACACAATCCACTCCCTTTTTATAAATATCTAAAAATCACACCCCCTTCAATTAAGAACATCAATTACAATAAAACATTAAATTAAATAAAAGGTGTATGTGTACTAATGTTTGTTAGTATTTATATATATAGTATTTGTATCTGAGGTTTTACATACAGATGTATATATATGTGTGTATATATATATATATATATATATATATATATATATATATATATATATGTTTTGTGACAAAAATACCTCCATTCAATTGTATTACTGTGCCAAAAGTTTATGTCTATAAAATAAAAATTATAATTATATATATAAAAGATGTATAGAAATGTAAATTGTATATAATATAATTACATATATAAATAAAAAAATGGCATATTAAATATAAATATGCAATGTAAAATCTGTAACGTGTAATGTATAATATAAAATATATAAATTTTGCAATTGTTGTATGAAATATGTATAAAATATATAAACATTCCTACATAATAAAAATTCATATAAAATGTGATTTATATTTTAAAATACTGGAAATAGAAATATGCTCATTTATACCAGGTGACTTGGATGCATCCAGTCTAAGTTGCCATATACATTCTTTAACCTCCAGTAAGGTCTTGTCATCCCCTCCCTTGTCATTGTGTGGGACAAGATCAATGACAAAAAATAAAAACTTTTTGAAGTCTCTGCATTTCAAACTGTGTGAATAAAGTGTGTTAACAGTTTTTTTGTTTCTGATGTCCCTAACATGCTCAAGTATCCTATATCTTAACTTCCTGATGGTTTTACCAATATAGTATGTAGAGCAGCTTAGACGTGTAGCAATGTATATGACCATTTTGGTATTACAGTTGCAATAACCTGGACATCTAATAGTTCTTCCATAGTTTTGCACCGTAACATAAGGTCTGTCATTAATGTATTTACATGTGCTACACAGGCCACATTTGCTCATCCTAGATCTCTTGTATGCATTCAAATCCATGTCCATTTCCAATATTTCCTTCAAATTCTTACCCCTACTGTGTATGAAATCAGGCCTTAATAACTTTGAACAGTTACTTGTACCGCCTACATTTAGGAATAGACCGGCTCCTTTGAACAACGGAGGGGCTGGCTCACTAAATACCCAGTTGCATGATTTGGATAAAATGTTTAAATGGTTCAAATTTTTACAAATGGATAACGCCTTCCTTGAGAGATCATTAGAGCTTAACCAAGTCCCTAAAGGCCTGCGGGTATTCAAACTTCCTATGGACATTGAAGAAGGGTCACAAGCTTATGCTAAATTAATGGCGTTATTTGATAGAACAGGTATGGACCTTTTACTTATTATCATTAGAAACAATATTACTAAACTAGACTCATTAAAAGAACAAATTGCTACACTCAACAGTAGTATTACCAATGACTTACTATTTGATTTCAACAAAGTACGCTACTAAAAAATCTGCATGATATGGATATCTTTGTTAGAACTGGGTTGGAAACAAAACAGAAGAGACTTATGAGGGAAAGCAACAATTACACCAACAATTTGGTTTATGCACATTTTAAAGTGAATAAGAGGGGAAACTTTAGACAAAACAGTAGGAGGGAAGAGCCAAACATTGACAATACCCACATGACCACTAATAGTCAGCATAGAGAGAGAGCCATGTAATTGGGTAGCAACAATGAAAACAGAGAAGGTTTTTTAGACCAACAGCCTCTTGGAAGGTCGGACCAAATACGCGAGAGAAATCAAGCCCAACAACAGCAGGGCAATTATGAGGGAAGAGAGAGGTCAGACTTTTTATCCCAACTGGAGGTGGCAACAGGGATACAACCGGTTTCATTAACTGAATTTATGGACTGTAACATAGCACCATTGCACGATTTTGTTATGTTAAATGATCAAATAAGGGATGACCAGGTTTTTGACAATATTTGTACTGTACTTAATGGGTATGTTTATGATGAGAATGAAGTGCCAAATGATGTATGTTTTAATAATGAAGTCAACACTGATTACCAGAGTTTTGCTGATGACACTGGATATGTAAATGCAAACAATAATAATGGACCCCAACATTTGGGTCTAAATGGTGAATTTCAACACAATTTAATTAGATATGGTAGTTTTTGTATATAAAATTTTACTACACTACCACTATCAGGTAACCATTGTGAACTTTTTAAAGAAGGTTTTTCATTTGTGCCAAGTTTTAACTATGAGATTGGAAAGATTTTGATTAATTTGAAACTTTATACCGGACACCTGAATTTAAAAATGTTTTTTTTCAATAACACTAGTCTATTATCCAACAAAAAGTTTTTATTAAAATGATCTGGTACATTTATTCCCCCCAATAACCCTATGGTAAGTGTTTTTGAACAATTATGTGAGTCTCAGTTACATAGATGTCTAAAACAAAACAAGTTTTTAATGACAATTTAACAGTAGCTGAAAGATTTTGTTTAAAAGAATTAACATCTACCAACACATACCAGGTTAGGAAACCTGACAAAGGTGTGGAGGGGGGTAGTTATAATGACTAATACTGACTACTCTTTAAAAATGGGTGACATACTAAGTGACCACACTACTTATGTTAGGGTCTCCAAATTTGAGGTATACAGAGCCTACACGAAGGTAGATTGGCAACTTTATGATTTATTGATGGAGGGACTGATTGAGAAAATTGATTATGACTATCTCATCGTTGAGGCACCGGTCATTCCCTCCATCTTTGGGATTCCAAAAATCCACAAGAATATGAATGATCCACCTTTTCGCCCCATAGTTTCTGCAAAGGGCTCAAAGACAGAGGCTGTGGCATCATTTGTGGATTTTCATTGTAAACACACATTAAAACAGTTACCTCATGTTTTAAGGGATTCCTGGCACTGTCTGGATGTTATAAAGGATACCTTGATAGGTGATGAATATTTAATGATAACTATAGATATTATCAATTTATTTTCTATTATCCCACATCAGGAAGATCTGAGTATGTTTGACAATTGTCTTATGAAATACTGTGGGATGCACACAGTCAGACGCAAACTGATGGTGGAACTAATGGAAATTGTTTTATTAAACAATTTCATCATGTTTGAAGGGGAGTTTTTTAAACAGAGTACCGGAGTGGCCATGGGAGCTTAATGTGCTCCCATTTATGCCAACCTAGTGTTGGCTGAATGGGAGACATAAACAGTGTTCAAATCCCAGTACAAGTCTAATATTGCCTTATACCTGCGCTTTCTGGATGACATTTTAATTTTTTGGAAAGGGCCAATAGAAGAAGTTAAGAATTTTGTTGAGTACATCGAATCAACAACCTCATTTTTGAAGTTTACTAGTAAAATTTATACAGATAAATGTGAATATTTGGACATTTGTTTTATATAAGGAAAATGATACCTTGCAGTCCAACATTCACCGTAAAAAGACTTTTTACAATTCTTTTTTTACATTTTCACAGTTGCCATCCAAACTTTCAGAATAAAAACATTATGAAAGGGCAGATGGTAAGACTCTCGAGATTAATTAGTGATGACTGTGTGTACAACACAGAAATCAATAAATTGATTGAAATGTTTATTGAAAGAGGATACCCTCGAGATATTTTATTAAAAATAAGCAAATAAGTGGGGGGGGGGGGATACCATTTTAAAAGGAGGTCTCCCAAGAGACAGTAAAGATGGTACCGATAATAGTACAACAGACAAAGCAAGGGCCATGATACTCCCCTACAATGACATGATGGGTAAAATTAAGGTTACTTTAAAAGAGACTTGGCTTACTGTTTTTATAACTGAATTGAAAGGCATTATAGGTAATGAACCTGATTTCATACACAGTAGGGGTAAGTATTTGAAGGAAATATTGGAAATGGACATGGATTTGAATACATACAAGAGATCTAGGATGAGCAAATGTGGCCTGTGTAGCACATGTAAATACATAAATGATGGACCTTATGTTACTGTGCAAAACTATGGAAGAACTATTAGATGTCCAGGTTATTGCAACTGTAATACCAAAATGGTCATATACATTGCTACACGTATAAGCTGCTGTACATACTATATTGGTAAAACCATCAGGAAGTTAAGATACAGGATACTTGAGCATGTTAGGGACATCAGAAACAAAAAAACTGCTAACGCACTTTATTCACACAGTTTGAAATGTAGAGACTTCAAAAAGTTTTTATTTTTTGTCATTGATCGTGTCCCACACAATGACAAGGGAGGGGATGACAAGACCTTACTGGAGGTTAAAGAATGTATGTGGCAGCTTAGATTGGATGCATCCAAGCCACCTGGTATAAATGAGCATATTTCTATTTCCAGTATTTTAAAATATAAATCACATTTTATATGAATTTTTATTATGTAGGAATGTTTATATATTTTATACATATTTCATACAAACATTGCAAAATGTATATATTTTATATTATACATTACAAATTTTAGATTGTATATTTATATTTAATATGTCATTTCTTTATATATATATATATATATATATATGTAATTATATTATATATAGTTTACATTTCTATACATCTTATATATATATATATATATATATATATATATATATATAATTATAATTTTTATTTTATAAACATATACTTTTGGCACAGTAATATAATTGAATGAGGTATTTTTGTCACAAAACATATATATATATATTTATATATATATATATATATATACGTTTTTATATACAACTTCAAATACAAATACTATATATATATATATAAAAATACTAACAAACATTGGTACACATACACCTTTTATTTAATTGAATGTTTTATTGTAATTGATGTTCTTAATTGAAGGGGGTGTGGTTTTAGATATTTATAAAAAGGGAGTGGATTGTGTTAATTAATTTACACTCTGATGATGCCCAGCAATGTTACTGGGTGAAAGTGCTAAGTGTTTTTATCTGCACAACTGCTTGGTTCAATAAAAGCGTTTTTACAGTTGTGGTGCTGGTCAGTTTGTTGGATTACTGGCCTATCCGTGTGTGTATTTAACTTATATATTTATATGTACTTATGCAAACTGTGCTCTCACAATCTTATCCCAAGTCGTGGCTTTGCAAACAAGTCTCAGAACAGTGTACATTACCTGTGACACTATGATGATGTCATCCCCTATAAAGTGCACTGTGATACTGCTAAAATCAAACTTCTGCTGTGGTGTGAGCATTAAATACTGTTTTAGCAATCAGCATTGTGTGTGTGTGTGTGTGTGTGTGTGTGTGTGTGTGTGTGTGTGTGTGTGTGTGTGTGTGTGAGTTCGTGTGTCTATGTCTGAGCGGGTGTCTAGCCAGAAAAGTATGAGTCCAGGTCCTGACACCCTCACTCAAGTAGCATTCAGGACACCCTGTTACATTGCTACATGACACCACAGTAATTTCATACAGCCCTCTCAACATCCTCTTCTCAGCATACACTAATGATGCCATCCTCATTAAAGTGCACTCTGACACTGTTGAAAACAGACATCTGTGCCAGTGTGAATGTTAAGTACTGTGTACTCTAACTTGTGTAATTAGATAGGTAGGGGATGTAATGTCACAGCAGTCAACTTATGTGTGTGTGTCTATATTTGAGTGTGTGTGTGTGTGTGTGTGTGTGTGTGTGTGTGTGTGTGTGTGTGTGTGCGTGTGTGCATGTGTGTGTGTGTGTAGACAGGAGAGCAACAGTCCAGGTCCTGCCACCCTCATTCATGTAGCATTCAGAAGATTCTTTTACACTGCTACTTGACTCTACAGCAATTTCATACAGCTCTCCCATCATTCTCTTCTCAGCATACACTGATGATGTTATCCTCTATAAAATGTACTCTGACACTATTAAAGACAAACATTGGTGGTACTAGCATTAAGTAACTAGTTAGATAGGAGTTCTAATCTCACAGCAATCAACATGAGTGTGTGTGTGTGTGTGTGTGTGTGTGTGTGTGTGTGTGTGTGTGTGTGTGTGTGTGTGTGTGTGTGTGTGTGTGTGTGTGTGTGTGTGTCTTCATTCAACTATCAGTCTGGAGACAATTTTTCACCAGGATGTGAGTCCACATCTATGTCACATACTCCTCCCAACACCTTTTCAGCAGACACTCATGTCATCCTCTATAAAGTGCACTCTGACACAATTAAAATCAGACATCTGTGGTGGTGCTAGTCTTACATTGTATGGAATCCATCTTGCATATCTACACAGGTGTGGTGTTTGATCCTGACCTAAGTCAATGTGTGTGTCTGTCTGTGTGTGTATGTGCGTGTGTGTGTGTGTGTGTGTGTGTGTGTGTGTGTGTGTGTGTGTGTGTGTGTGTGTGTGTGTGTGTGTGTGTGTGGGTGTGTGTAGTTGGTGGCATATTATGGTCATTGTATGATGTTTTGAATCTTGTTTCATTTGACTCCCACTCAAAAGAAGCTTTTATAGCCCCATGAATCCATCATCCCCTGCTTCACTCTATCCGCATAACATCCTTTCTGTGGAACACTGTGAATGTCATCATATCAAAAATACATACATACATTGCTAAGCAAATCCCCTCCATTACCCTCTACAAACCATCTCCAGACCACTGGATGTGTGATTGCTAATTGTGTCATGGGAAGGAGCACATGTCACATATGGATAAAGGCAGTTTGTAATATAGTCAAGCACATACGCATGTACATACATACCCCTACTATCTTCCATCATGTAGCTATAGTGATTTTGGTTTAAATGGTATAATAACGACTAGGATTTTATGTGCCTTTGGCCATTAGCCTATTAACATACTATGACCCTCAGAACATTGGCATGTCAATGTTGCTGCCATCCACATTTGCTATGTTGAGGTGTGGATGGACTGTAGGCCTACAATGGTATCTTCCAATATGTTAATTTTGTCTTCTGTATTAATGGCCACTGCTGCCATTTGTTTACATGGTCCTTCTATAACAGCTGTAATAATAGCAATTCTGAGGACTCTTGACATGGGGTGATGCTATGTATATTGTTGCATTACCAAGGCATATGTTCTTGTAGTCAAGATTTTATTCCTTCTGTTATATAGTCTATTTATGTTGTGATTCCACCAGGGTGGCTTTGTTTGAGTTAGTTCTGTATTTTTTTCCTGGTGGGTACAGCTGCCTCTATGCTCTCAGGGTTTATAGGTGCTTGAAATTTTATCACTTACTAGTAGGAACTCAAAGAAACAAAGTTTTTCTTTACCTTTGCTTGGTAGTATAATAATCCCTTTCTAAAAGAAAACACCAATAATTTTCTGAGCTTACTCTTAATCCAGTTTTACTTTCATTTATGAGCTGCAAAATGCAGTCTGTGTTTTGATTAACAGTATCAGCCATGTACACACTAGAAAGAATAGTGTCAAAAGAAGTATCTGGAGATAAAAAAGGCATTATTTATATAGCCAGTTTGTCAAACAACATAAATTAATATTAGTAGTAAACCATATCTCCTTATGTAAGAGTTTGCCAAGTTTGAAATGTATAATGCTCTTTTTTTATCAGATCCCTCACTCAGTCTGCAGTGAGCCATGCTCTGTTGGAATGAGGAAAGCTACCCGTAGGGGGGAGCCAATATGCTGTTATGACTGCATTATTTGTTCCAAGGGGGAGATCTCTAATGTGACAGGTAAGCAATGTTCTAAGAATAAATAATGTGCTAAATATTACCTATAATAGTCAAGCAGTATTATATGAAAGTTCTGGATAATTATTTATAAAATTATGTAACATACGCTATCAAACTATGTATGAATAATTTTACCTTTTGTTTGCTGTTTGTAACTCCGATGTTGTATATTAATTTTCCAGTACCTGCACCAAGGATAAAGCAAACAAAATTGAAATCACTTCTGCTGCATCGTGTTGCTCTTACATAACAAGTCTGCACTGACTGAGTTAAACAATACAACCAAAATTGTATTTTGAATATTTTGCTCATAGGCAGCTTCCCTTACTTATTTTATGGTTTTGCTTGTTAGAACATATATGCTGATCTGGTCTTAACAGACATAACAGTTCACTGTTTCATAAACAGCTGAAGGAATATTTTTTCTTTAAGTAAACAGCTGTTAACCCTTTGTAAAATTTTCAACATCTTTGCTAATTAAATTCAGTGAGTATCTAAGATTTTTATCTTAAACGAATAAATTGAAACAGTGGGGGGAATTTAATAAAGCTTACACAGACTTATTTTCCATGTAGGCATAGTCGCACACTGCTTACACAAAAGTAAGCAGATGTGCTTCATCTAGTAAAGGGAGCTGAGGGGCGTGCAGGAACATCTTAACATGGAAGTGTCTGTGGCATGCAAATCACCTCATATGCAGGTGAAATGCATGCAAATGAGGCAGGTAGAGTGATCCAGCTAGCAGACAGGTAGTCATGCAGACCCCATGTTTGTATCTGTAATGCACATGGAAAATTCCATGTACAGGAAGATAAAATGACACCAGGGACTGTAAGAGTGAAGTTACAGTGGCATAAATAGTATAGAGGACACAGATATGTGTAAAAGTAAGCACCATGTGTTCAAAACAGCATGGAAAATAATGGAAAATATATTTTTTAATACCATGGGTATGTTTGTGCAGCACACCGCAGCGCTCAAACATGCTGTTATGAAAAACAAAATTGTAAAAAACAGAATTTGTGAGTATGTAACAGTAATCCATTACAGGACCCTATGTGGGGTATGTACAATGTAGGACTGCTCTGTTTGCTAATGAGGCAGGGCCTGAATCTGTGTAGTTACCAGGTACTCTGCATGGAACTGTTGAACTGGAACGGAACACAATAAAAGTCGGCCAAAAAGAGTTAGTGCTATTTATTATAAATTACACTTTCAGCTAGTGCGATGCCTAGCCTTCTTCAGACAAAGAGTTAAAATATGATAAACCAATGCCTTTTATCTAATCAAGTTAGTGATATCATCAATTAAGCAGTGTTGTTAGTAACCATAACAACATATTATCGCAGCCTACTTTTATGTAACAAGTTATAACTCATTAACTTATAAAACAGGAAAAAATAAACAAAGCAATGTGCAGTCCTATCTCATCTTGTATTTAAAAACACACTTTAATATGTGTACATATTAAAAACTAAATTAAACAAATTTGATAACAATATACTCTACTTAAAATACTTAATGAAATTCATACTAAATAAATTAAATTCATAAAAATACTTATGAATTCCCTAGTTCTCCGTTGTGTAAATAGAAAGTCTAAAAAATACCTAACTACACAAACGCTGCATTGACAAACCTTTAATAACTGATTAAGCTATTATGTACAAAAACTTTATACTCTGCATGGATCTGTATGCAAATGAGCTTGGGCTACTGAATAGCACAAATGGGTATTTGTGTCTGAAGATCCCATCCGTCTAGGCACAGAAACGTGTTGGTGTCCACAGAAGAGATAGCTGACATCAAAAGGGTGTGTGTCTGCAAACCTTTAAGTGCATTGGAGCTCCATGACACCTGTTTGTGTAGTGCGCTGCTCTGTTCAGCAAGGATGTGTATGGTGAATGCTAAGCTTTGTTTACTACAGTGGAGCGTGTCTGATTGGGTTTGAGCATGTTTGAGCATGTTTGCATGGCATGCAGCCATGCTAAGCATGCCTTCCATGGGGGCATTTCTGCTCACTTCTAAGACTTGTTTACCACAGATTTATGCTGAGTGCAGCAGTGCTCAGCAAAGGAAGGCTGTCAAAAAAAAATTGCCTGAGAAAACCAATGTGATATTAATTACTGATGGACCCTCTTACACATAAACTAGGGCCATTAAACTCCTTAATGATATACTTAGCTGGTGGAATACATCATAGCTAGCCAATCACACAGAACACACCTACAGCAGAGTGCCCTCATCCCCATATTTTGCACCATTGGAGTACAGACTTGGGAATTTTAACCTAGATAATGCTAGGGGCTGCTGCAGGTCTGTTACATATGTATGTGCTAGATGCTGAGGTCAATGCAGCCGCTGCTGATGCTGACCATAGGCTTAGACTGAAAAGGAGAAGAGTGTTCAGGCCCAAGGTAACTTGCAAGAAGCTACATGCGCTGGAGATTGTAGAGTGGTACAGGTTGGACAGGGACATACTACAGCAAATCAGTGAGCTCTGCCATCATCAACTCAAAACCGGAGCCAACAGAGAGGAACCCATCCCAGTGCAAACAAAGGTATGTGTAGCCCTAGGGATACTAGCTATGGGTACTTTCCAAAGACCAACCGGTGACATGATGGGGGTCTCACAGGCATCTGCTTCCAGGGTACTCCACCAGTTCCAGGCTCCCATGCTATCACATGTCAGTGAGCACATTTAATTTCCCCACACCCCTGAGGAGAAGACCAGCAGTATGGATCTCTTCCATCTTGTAGCACACTACCCCGAGGTGCTGGATGCCAGAGACTGCACTCTTGTACACATCAAGGCACCATCTGGTGAAGACAGTAGAATCTACGTCACCTGCAAGGGGTACCACTCCATCAACTGCCAGGTCATGTGCCATCCCCAGGGCATTATCATGAATGTGTGTGTTGGCAGCCTTGGTAGTTATCACATCTCCCATATCTGGCATGCATCACAGCTGTATCACATGTTTTCTAGGGGGGACATCCCACACTGCCATTTAATTAGAGATGCTGGCTATGCACTGGAACCATGGATGATGACACCCATCAGAAATGCACAACCACCCACCGAAGAATTCCATAATGAGGCACTCACACAAACCAGGAACATCATAGACCATGTGTTTGGGCTGTTGAAGTCACGGTTCTGGTGCCTTGATATATCTGGTGGAGCCTTGCAGTACTCTCCAGCCACATGTCCACAGATGTTCATAGTATGTGCCATGCTACACAATATGATCCTGTGGAAACAGCTGCAGCAGGATCAGTAAAGGGAAGGGATATACAGCACCCCACCAGTGCCTAGGTCACCACACCTACACCCACAGGAGGACTCAGAGGAGAAGCCCCCTGAGGCTGTCCCTGTAGGCAGAAGTAGGTGTACCCAATATGCCCTGTCCTTGGCCAAAAGACAATGCATAGCACATGGACTGACAACCTAGGGCTCTAGGGACTGACACCGTACTCCAACTTGCATACATATCAGTAAAAATTATGCCAGCCAGGCCACACAACCTGTACCTCACCATGTATTGGCTGTGGACTGTCGGTATCAGACAGAGGCAGCCCCAAACTACAGGTCTGTCAACTGCTGCATTTGCAAGGTAAGTCATTCTCCTGTACACCACTTGTAATGGGTACTATAATATGGTAGCATATGTATGAACTTGCCGGATGTATGTGAGGCAATACAGTGGGCTATATATAGTGTGCTATTGGGCTACTTGCAGAGATCTATACTGGAATACTGAGCTACTTGTACAGATCTAACAGACACTTGGAACAACAGGTACTCTGGTTACAAGTATGTGCTCCATATTAGCCACTAGGCCACATGTCTGGAAACTCCACGACAGTACTCCAGGGAGATGCCAAAGAGTGGGATCACAGGACAGTCACATGACTGTCTATGCCAGCAGAGTATAAGCTGGTCTTCCCCCACCCCAAACACATCAGTCTTGTCATACAACTGCTGTAACAGTAAGCCTGCAATGATATAGCAGCAAACCAGAATATTCCCCTATATTGTTGATAGTGTGAGGGAGGAAACCTCTCTGTCTTGTGGCTGGTGTGGTTGAGTGGGCCAGGGACAGTTACATGTGTGATTGTGTTAATGGTTTGAATCTGGCAGCATCCAGCATCTTTTGCATGTGAGGTACACATATGGTGGTAGTCCCACAGACTGTCAGAACCCCTCAATCTGGTACTGCAAGAAAGCTGGGTAGTGACAGAGTGACTGGGGCACCAAGGGCCATACTTACAGACAGACATTATGCACACTCTAAGTAACCTGGTAGGTGGCTAGTTTAACAGCAGTCTGCAACAGGTCATATTAGCTGCCAGATGTAAAGGCTATCAGTTAAATGTGTCACTAGGTACAACAAGTCAGTAACCAATGTTACAGTACAGCACTGGGTGAATTGGACATTCTGCAAAAACATGTATAGGGAGAGGTATGCAGACTGTCACCCTGTGTGTGGTATTTCCCTATATACCCCAGTCATATTATACCTCTCAACCTCTGCCAGATGGAAATCTGTTGAAATACAGTGAATGAAAGTGGGACCAAGGACCACAAATTGGGACATGTTTTACATACTTGCTCCTACAATCATAGAATGTGGATAGAATAACAGGTCCTGCATTCACATGACTCACTTGTTGTGGATGGAGTCTGCAACTCAAATATCTGTCAGTATTATTTTATACTTCATTCTTGACTGAGTTGCCACTAATTTGCCAGAAAACAACAATGTTATGTGAAACGGGCCAAAAATATGCAGCAGGAGTCTGGACAGTCTCAGTCCCAGACTGGAGTACAGGCAGCTCTAGCTTGGAGTCACCTTGTAAGTACTGACAATTACACTGGGCATGCTCCTACACTTAGCTAACTTTAGTCCAAGCCTGTTGCCTCTAGCACCAAAGACCTGCTATGTTGAAATATGTCTGCACATATCTTTCTCTCCCTAGCCCCCTCACGCTTGATTACTGTTTCTTTCAGTATGTGGCACATATATATCAGATAACAAGATGTATATATAGCTATATAAAGTACAATGATACATAGAATCTCCCATACTTCTACAGAACACATTTATATTACTGATACGCGCAATTACATTTAAGGAGGCAACCCTGTTATACACCATTAATATTGATATGGGCAGAGATGTATGAATGTTCCCTCATACCCCTGAATGCTGGGGTTATCTGCACATACACATCACAACAGCTGTCCAGTGGTACCAGACCAAGGCACCAATAGCACATTACCCACTCACCCACAGATCCCTCAGCCTGCTGGCTCTCACCCTGCAGACAGACATAGGTCTGCTGGTGGTGTAATGTACGATGGGTGCAATGGAGTCCTTGGACAGGTCATATTGTCCCTGGCCACATGTATGCCTATCAAACTGCAAACATTCACATATGGCCAGACTGGTAAGTATACACACATAGCAGGGATATTACAAGGTATCCCACCCCAGGACACTAGATACAATAACAGTGCCAAGTAGTAACACTCTGCAGGCCACACATGCTGTCTAACACAAGGCCACCTTGTGTACTCTACAAGTACTGTGCCTGCAGTAATATATACAATGGACATAACCTGTGGCACATGCGATAGGTACTGTGAGCTGTAGTGTGTAATGCTAGATAAGTAAGACTTCTAATCCCACATTCTTCAAGTGTGTGTGTGTCTGTGTGTGTGTGTGTGTGTGTGTGTGTGTGTGTGTGTGTGTGTGTGTGTGTGTGTGTGTGTGTATATAAATATCTCTTCACAGCACTATGGACATGCCCATATGGTCTGTCTCCATGCAATGGTATGCATTCTATGGCCTTGTGACTGGCTGTTGGCCTCTAAATTACCTCTTCTACAAGGCCTGCTGATGACATCCACCTTAAAAGTACTGGCCGACAGTGTATTACCCAATAAACAGTATGGCACATGTGATAAGTACTGCAAGCTATAGTTTGTAATACTAGATAGGTAGGTGTTCTACTCTCACAGCATCCAACTTTTGTGTGTGTATGTAAATATATCCCCATGCAGCATGTCAGACAAGCCCCTCTGCACTATCTCTGTGCAATGGTTATGCATTTTATGCCCACTGACTAGCTGCTGGCCTTAACATTGGCCTCCTTTACAAGGCCTGCTGATGTCATCCACCTTCAGAGCACTGGCTGACAGTGTGTTATCAGCTAAACAGTGTGGCATGTGATACATTCTGTGAGCTATACTGTGTAATCCTAGATAGATAGGTGTTTTAGTCTCACAACATCCAACTTGTGTGAGTGTGTGTGTGTGTGTGTGTGTGTGTGTGTGTGTGTGTGTGTGTGTGTGTGTGAGACAGTGTGTGCGTGTGGTGTGTGTGTGTGTGTGTGTGTGTGTGTGTGTGTGTGTGTGTGTGTGTGTGTGTGTAAATATGTCCTCTGACAGCACTAGAGACATGCCCATGTGGCTGTATTTCGTAACCCTCTGACTAGTCACTGGACCTAAATTGTCTTCCTCTACATAAGCATAATTGATGTCTGCCACCATCCACAGTTGTACATGCAGACTGTCCAGGTGACTTGTTTCAAGGGTAGTAGAATGTGTCACAGGGTGTGAAAGCATGATTGTCCCCCTTTTTCCCTGACACAATGTTCTAAACATATGCATCTAGGGAGCCATGTACATATAATGGCATATCTTGTTGACATCATATCTCTGCTGTGCTGCCTTACCATCCTGTGCCACTGCATTTCCACCATATGCCCATAGCTGCTCTGCTCAGACTCCTGGGACAAGAACAGACACAGCTCCATGACACACCTGTCATTCTGTAACAGTACTGCCAGTGTACCATCAGGCATAAAGATACACAACGTTTATGTGTACTCCTGACACATGCCAGCATTACAGTACCTGTCGTGGCCCACAAGAACTGCCATGGCATAACACTACGAAACCACGCAAACACATACAATGCTATATAGTCACCCTGTGCATCAGACATATATATATATATATGCAGGTCCTGGCATGGATGACAGGGATGTGGGATGGGTATTACCACATGCACAGGGTGTGGACTGGTGGTGCCAGAGGCCTAGGCTGTGCCAGTTGACAGCATGTCTGTGAATCAGGAAGGGGTGTTGATGACATGGTTCATGGAGAGGTGCTGTGTGTGTCTCTGTAGGTGACCTGGATATGATGTTGGTGTATGAGTGTGTGCATGTACACAGTCAAGCTCTGTGCTAGCCCTACATGTGAGTATGGTGGACAGCTGTGGACCATACATGGTAGAGTGGAGAGTTCACCATCTTCAGTTACAAACATGGAAACTGGCTCCTCCATGAGTAGCATGGCCAGGACCATGCCCAAGGTTAGATGTGGTGCTAGTACCTGATGGTGACTGCTGTCTGCTGGTCCTGTGCCCCCATAGAGCCATCCAGGACCATATGCCCGTGGCCTGCCACATTGTGTTGTGGACAGCACACCTCCCTCTGTAGCATTGGATGTGTTTCCACTATGAGAATGTGAGTGTGTGCTATGTGGACTACCAGCAGATGGTGTTGCTGGCCTACGTCCATGTGTCCGATGCCCAACCCTAACCACATATTCCAGCACAGACAATGTGTGCTCCAAGACAGACACTCTTTGAGCCCACCATCTGTCCACTGCATCAGTGAAACCTTCAGTGACATCACCAATGCGGTGAAGGCAGTCATGGATATCAGACAGTGCTGCATCCATACCCCTAAACATCTATCTGGTGTTGCATTCAGCTCATGCCTGTGCCTCTATGGCAGCCTGAAACATGCAGCGAGTAACCCACAATTTGACCCCTGTAACCGGAAGTGGATGGGCAGTAGTCCTCATTTGAGCACCCCTGTCAATATGCCTGTGTGTAACTTTGCCAGCTGTCTGGCTATGGCCAGTGTCTACACTCACTGATGCCACAGGTCTCACACTGTTCTGTACTATGTCACCACCCTCTGACTGTCCAATATCTGTGGCCTCTGGTGACTGGGTATGTGTGGGCATACTGACTGTGTGCAGGGACAATGGGGGCAGAAGAGGAATGTCAAACTTTGGGAGAGATTCAGCAACCGACAACCCCATGTATGCCTCAGTATGGCCATCATCATCATCATAGTCCGATGAGATATTGACATCAGGTTGTGAAGGGGACAGACTCCAACTCCCCTGTTCACCTGTGAGAAGCAAGACAAAAGCAGTACGTTACCACCTATACTATTATGTATGGCAATCCCCAAAGACTCATACAGATAAGGATCCACAACTGCATTATATGTTCCACATCATCTCATCTCTGATCCCATGCACCACACACCCACGCACACACATGCACCCACAACAACATACACAGACAACCCAGGACCTGTATACATGCACATCACATACATCTGGGTAAAGTTACCAGTTCAATACACATGTGAGGTATGCAATATGGCAGTATATGTGACAGAACTGTACATAACACCCAGTGCATCTATCTTAAAAATGCTATACCAGTTCTAATACAACTGCCTCAGGTATTTACTTTCTCTCTATTGTGTTTGAATTGGGTTCTTGGAGTAATTGCTTCATGTATAGCAGGCTGCATAGTTGCCTATAACTATTAGTGCAAGCATGTTAATATTTTTACAAATACACACCTGTCATTCCTTAGGCTATGCACTGCAGTTATCTGTTCCAAAATGGAACATACAATTATTCTACTCTAGCTAAGCAGAACACTTGTGCAAGAGGCAAACTGGCAGCCCTTACATTCATATTCATTTACATTTTATCAGGCAAACTAACAGTATGACATTTACCAGGTACAGGACCATGAACTCCGGCCACACCTGATGATGTACCTGTGAAAAGGTGAGGGACAGGTATTATCAGTAACACCAAATATTGCAGTCTTTTAAGGTAATATGTGCATATATCTACATATACAGTAGCTACTGTGATACTGGCTATATTGCTGACAGTCTGAATATGTGTGCACAATTGTGGTGAAAAGCCAACCCACCCCCTCCAATGCAGATAAACCTGACACCCATGTACTGGTATGTAAAGCCTACCACAATGAAAGCAAATATATTATACTGGTGAACAGAGTTGGCTTGCTTGAACACTCCCTTGATGTGGACTCTGTGGTACCCACCTCCAGGATGTATGGCATGATGGTTGCCTGGGAACTGTGGAGTGATCCTAGGTTCACCAGGAATTCCTCTGTGGCTGAGTGTGGTTGTTCTGTTGCAGGCCCTCCACCAGTGGCAGCATGATCTTTGGCAGCAGCAGTTGCCCTTTGACATGCTGCATTGACCATGTCTGTGGCCCAGTATCAAACCTGCTCATAGTTCCTCTCCTGTTGGCCGATATCATAACACCCCTCACAAAATTGACCCACAGTGCTGGCCACTGTTCCTGATTGTGGCAACCCCTTGACAGTAGGATGTAATGGTTGAGTCTGAGGGCATCCAGTATTAAGTCATTTTCTGCTGATGAAAATGGAGGATGTTTCTGTTGCTACATTGTTCCTGCAAGACAACAAGAGGGAAACACATTACAGGACCAGATAAGTGGATGTCCACTATATACACACCCTATACACCCATAATGGCCTGCACTATCCATTGCTCCCTCACAAGTCATACCCCACAGTTTGGCGACACACTACATGTGTGGCTAACAGCAGGATAGTAGTAATACTGGGTAATGTCACTGTGTGCTGGGACAGATTGTGCATTATGTCTTTGCAGCCATCAATGTAGTGTACTGTATTATGTCCCCTATGGGCAAATCCCCAGTAATATGTAACATAGCTACTGTCAGAGAAATAGCAATGTGCTATTGCAAAACTAAATGGGGACAGTCCAGCCACACCAGTGTGCCAAAGTGACAGAGAGCAATGCAAACTTGCTGTCGTATATGTTCCCTGTTGGCTTCATACATCTCAACTATGCAGATATTTGCAGAATGTCACCATCTTTGCCTCTTAGCTGTGGTTTGTCTTGCACAAATGTGTGCATGTCTGACAAATGGTTGACCACTGAATGATGGTTGCTATCAGAAAACTGACACAGAATCTAACTGTCTCCTGTCAGACCCCTCAGACAACATGTATGCTACAGTAATATATGTTATCTGTCATAGTCTTACTTTATATGGCCAATATGTATAGTCTGTCACTGCATTTGGGCTTTTGTCCCACCATTAAATATGTCTTTGTCCTGATGTCTTACTGTAAAAAGTTGAGGGGTATGTTGGGCATAGCTCTCAACCAGACAGGGCTGAATGTTCACGAAACAGGGACTTAGCCAGAGTACATCATGGACACTTTTACAATGTTAGTACTATTTATGTGTAACATCAACAGACTGCGAAGAGGTGAATTACAGTCCATAGGATGATTTTACAGGAGTGTACACCCTTACTTAGTGTCACTATGTCTTAAGTGTAATCCACTATCTTTACTATAACAGCTGGCCATTGTAGGATGGATGGACAGAGACAGAGCAGAGATGTGAGTCAAAGCAAGGACAATTGAAAGGCATGCCTATAGGTGTTGGATAGGGGAGTATCACTGACATGTCAGTATCATAGATCTAATACAAGCCTACTGTTTTAATCCCCATACCTCCATCCTCCCATCTGCATTCCTTTTTATGAGGAAATATAGTACATACCTGGCAGAGTGATGTATTCCTTTTATTGAAGGGTTCCTCTGCAAATGCTTTGCACATACACTGTGTGAGTAAAACCACATACAGACCTGTTCCCAATAAGCAGTTGCTTACCTTTTGTAGTTAATACGCAGTAACAGATAATTGCCTGTGCACCAACCTGTGGCTCAGACTTGCTAATTGCATCTAACACATCTGAATGGCACTATCATTAGCCAATGACATGGCACCACAGTGCAATATATAAGGCCTTCATGTAGGCCTTGGTCTCTTTCTTAGTTTTTGACATGGACATTACTGAGGTTTACAGACTACAGCATCGCAGAGGGTAAGTACAACTACTCTCCACTGTAGAGATGTATGCAGTATGTCCACAGTTTTGCCTCATATGTTTGCTCAGTGTCCCATGGCAATGTGGTCATCTGGTAAGTCACTGGCAAGAATTGTGGGTTGAAGTCAGAAGGGGGAGAGAGTCATGTGAGTGTCACACTTCATAACTGTCAGAATATGCATGGTAATGCAGTAGCTGCTGTTCTATCCATTTACTATGTTTGTAGGGGCAAACAGTGACACGTGTACCTATCTGTGGGTCTTTGCACCCCCTTTATGTATGGTTGTGTCTGGATCCCTTGTTATAGGGGGTTGGGAGGTATGGTCAGTCTGTAGCAGCTACGTTAACATACAGTCATGTATGATCCAGGCTGCAGCCTAGGACACAATGGGGAGGGGTGTGAACATTTCAGAGGCCTTCAAGCTGTATGTGTAACTGTGGCAGCTATAGCAGCCCTGTCATTACAAGAGAGCCAGGGTAAGGGCACCCATTACAGTGCAATCAAGGTATGTACTTACTGTACATCTGTTATGCAACAGTGCCAATAGCTGAATAGTAGGCAGAATATAGTTAACCTATCCAAATGTGTGCAGTGTTTCTCTACCTGCAGGCCTGTGACTTGCAAAACTGGGTAGCTGATAATCCAGTAGTAATAACCTATGTAGATTAAAATTGCATGAGTCAGTCATTACTTGCTGCGTTCACAACTGGATTCAAACCCAGGACTGTGTCTGGCAAAATATTCTGTATGCAAGGCATTTAACAGACTGAGCTACTGAGTCAACGTTGCAACAGATTTATTTGCCAGATATATGTGCATACATACAGCTGTGTCACATATTGTCTGCATTCATTGGTATGTGCATGGCTTTCACAGGCAGTTGCTCTGCAGCAGGGTCCCAGATGAACATATGTACTGTGCCACTGATGGCTTAGGAGGTGTGTTTAAAGATGTTGCAGATTAATGTGAACATTTACCTGTTATCCCAGGCCTAACATACTGCCATTGATATTTATTTGGCTGTCTACTGGTGTATTTTTTCATCAGAGTCCAAAGTACACTCCCATTTCTCCCATTAGGTTCAACTGCAGTCTATCAGTGGCACTCAGTATGTTTTCCTGAAAACACCTGCTTTAATTAAGATCTGTGTGGCATAGTGGGCTAGTACAGTAGGCTGCAGTTGAAAGGTACCTAGGTTCAAATCATGATAGGGGTGATTATTTTGTACATGTGCCTAACACTATGAGAAACACATGACATCATTAAGGCAAATTAAAGCACTTTTAAGTGGGTTTGTCCAATTCACCACCTCGCTTAGCACTGTGCAAACCCACTCAAAAAAAATTAAAAAAGAAAAGAAAAAGTGAGTGATAAGACAGTGGTGAAATGGGGGCAAGCAGGGGGAAAACATAGTGAAAGGCAGGTAGGGATGTGCATGATGTGTGCAGGGAATTACCATAGCTTTCCATTTCTTGTACAGCAACAACTCTGCATTTTGACAGATTTGGAGGATGAATTTGGACTCCAAACCCCAGAGAGAGGAGTGAGGACAACATAAATGTGTTGTCAGGCAATTGGACTGAATTAGTAGCAACAGCTCTGCATTTTGACAGATTTGGAGGATGAATTTGGACTCCAAACCCCAGAGAGAGGAGTGAGGACAACATAAATGTATTGTCAGGCAATTGGACTGAATTAGTTGTGTCCAGTGGACACGTGTGCAAAATAGAGAGCTATGTATAGGGTGATATATTTTTTGGGACAGATGCCCATTTTTTATTTTTTTATAAGGAGACAGTGGAATGTTGGAGAAGAGATATAGATACATGTGGGGAGATAAGTTGGGTAGGTGATGATGCAGTTGCAGACAGACAAGACAGACAAGACAGTGGACATGGGTGGTGTGTGACACATGAGAGGAGTAAACACCTTGAATGGGGAGCATGTGCCTCCAGATGGCAGCAGTGTGACTGAGGTCCCATCCATGGGCAGTCCACACTGCTCCTTCACTGCCCTGAGAGTGGTTGGGCTGTAGGCTGGGTGCCAGGGCCAGTAGGCCCTACCAGGTTGTCTAGTCTGCCCTTGAGCTGGTGCAGGCATTGTTCATCATTCCTATGAAGGATCCTACACACTCTGGCTGGTAGTTGATCCTGGGTAACTGCTGGCCCTCTGCCACCATTCCCAGGGGGGAGACAGGCCCCATCCCCTGAGGTGGCTCCACCTAAAGGTGTTGTGGGCAAGCAGAGGGGGCATCACCAGCTTGGGTCCCAGACTGGTACCCGGTGCCATGGCCAGCTGAGGTAGGGTAGGCAGATAGCAGGAATTCGCCTACCCTGAAGGGCTGTGATTATGGAGGTGAAGCAATACATTTAGGTTAGTTATGAACAAAACCATTGTTAGTAATAGCATGGAAGAACATTGAAAATAGCCCCATTATATCTCAATGGATATTATGTGAAATGCAACAATAAATAAAGGAGCAGTCAGTATGTTAACAGCATGCCAGTAAGAGTTATGGTATAAGGCCAACAGAATAGATGATTCAACAAGATATGTTAATACACAACCATTTTAATACATAACAATAATAAAGCACATGCACCAAAATAAAGTTTATGTAACAACATATGTTAATAGTAAACCACAACCAATGAATAATAATAATACATATTTGAAGATAAGGGGTGGAGAAAGAGAGAAATACAGTCCAGTAATACTATTCTAGGCTATACAGTTGACAACAGAATGTCTATCTACTCTACAGGTCTGTCCTTTCTTTATGTGTAAAAGTGCCCTATAGCTTGTAGCATGTACATACCTCTCAAGTTATCCAAATGGGATAGTATGGGCCAAGCAGTAACAACTGCAGGTTCACAACTACACAGAAAACTTGCACATCAGGTGTACCTATATTACTGCCAAAGTGTACTATAGGCTGATGTAGTGTTATTTTGCTATTTACATAATCATGCCAATGATATATCTGTAACAGAGGGATTATGCAACAGTAATTACATTCCATGACAGTGTGACACTTGAAAGACATGTATGTGTACAGTGCAGATAGTTAACAACTATCATTCTTTGCTTGGCAGGCATGGAGATAGAACCCGATAGCAGTGACAGCAATGGACATCTACATCAAATGTATTAATTGACTGCAGCTACCTTTAACACACACTCCAGGCGTGCAACCATACTAGAACTTACACATTTTATTTTTTCCATTTTATTTTATTATTATTACATTTATTTCCTGTTTTTTATGCTGTATTTTCACATTCCTGGTAAGATTGTAACAGTCTCTGACATGTATGCACACAATAATGCACTCATAATATGGGCTACCTCACCCATTTACATGTAGTTCCTGTGGAGAGAATATCTGTAAACATTACGTGACTGATACTGTAATATATAGATCTACATAGTACTGGATTCGAACTCTGGTCTGTGTGTGGCAAAAATGTACTTAATACACAGCATTTAGCAAACTAAACTACCGAGTCACTGGTGATTACTTATTGACTGATATTTGCCTAGAGCTCACCTGGCACCAGAATATGACCTGCTAATATTGGTACAGTTTTATACTTGACTGCAGTGACAGTTGAACATACAAGCATGACATTCAAGCATGACAGAGATACTAGATAATTTATATATCTATGACTACATAGAATTCAGGTGCACAAATTACATTGTTAGTGTGCTGATATATCTGGGAAGTCAGCAACCAATATCTGATTATGAGTTATTATTTGCAGTGTACAACCAGTATACTGTTATACCTGACTGCAGCACTATACCTCACAGCCTGAATGCTTGTTGCTGACATGCAATAGTGAAAACAAGACAATCCTGCTGTATACATTTACCTTAATGTTATCCCTTGTGCTCCATGTGTTGTTGCAGACCAGTTGTCATAAGTGAATTTTTACAATACAACTCTGAACATATGCATATTGCACAGACCATATCAGCCATACCTTCATGCAGATACTACTATTTTGTGTTTTTTTTTGCAGAACACTTGTAATAACTGATTGCTTGCAAAACAGCCCTATTGCACAACAGACTTTATTAGACATACCTTCATGCAGGTACAGATACTATTTCATGTTTTCATTGCACAACAGTTTTCATAATTGTTTTCTTGAATAACAGCCCTACTGCCACAGTCATTGCACAACAGACTTTATTAGAGAAACCTTCAATCAGTTAGTGATATCATTTTATGTTTTTATGTTTTTATTGCACATTTTTAATTATGCAGGTGTTGCAACACAGCTGTAATTCCACAATTATTGCACTACTACATTTTTATTGCATGTATAGTTTATTACAGTTAATGCTTTAGTCTTTCCTGCTTATGGCACTACAGTTGGCATTCTATACATCTTGCAGTACAGGTGTAAGTCCACATTCACTGCAATTGGGTTGGGAGGGTGGCCTAATGGTTAAGGTGTTTGCCTTGCAAACACAAGGTGCAGGGTTTGAGCCTCACAAGGGATAATTGGCTAAGTTTAAAATGGCTTCATAGGGCAGTTAACCTAGTACAAACCAATGAATGAATACAATCTTTACCTAATCACAGTTAATGCTTTACTCTTTCTTGCTTATTTGACTATAGGTAGCAAAATACATCTGTACGCACCACACTTATGGTGCAACCTGGCCAAGTGCCAGACATGTGCCTTGATGTTGTGAGTGCTGTCCTCTGCAGCTGTTGGGAGAGAAGAACACCATTATGCATACCAGTTTAGCAGACATTCAAGATGAGATATTGGTGAAACATATGTAATGGTACTTACATACATGTAGGACATTCCCTGCCCAGAATTCTTGGACTCAGGTGTCCAAGAGAGCCCCCTTCCTCCTTTTCAGGTCATCATGGTGGTGACAACACTGCTCACCTGTGCGCAGGATACCAGTTGCACTAGTGAGGTCATTTGGCAGCCAGTCCTAGGACTCAACCTTGCACTCTGAGCCCTGGTAACCTCCCTGCATCAGCCGGCCCTCATGTTTTTTTTACAAAGAGTCCAACCATGACCCTGGACTCCTGAATGCCCCAATGTGAACCCTCTCCAGTGCCTGCCATTGTACCCTTAAGAGTCAGAATGCCAACAAATTATGCTGTATTACCACCTATTGGGCTTAATATAGCCTGTTTTCCCAATCTTACACACCACTGGGCAGTATTTAAAAATGCGTTGCATCGCTTAGTACAGATTAAACCAGCTCAGCTTAACTGACCAGTGCTTAAACTGGCAATGCTTAGAAGCACTTAGCAGTGCACAAACCAGCTAAGCAAAGCCCAGCAGTGCCAAGCACTGCCAGGCAGTGTAAAATGTATATTATTTTAGCATTAGCATGTCTTATGAGAGCTTAGCTGAGCGCAGCAGATCAGGATTTAAAAATAATTAGTATAATTTGTATTTGGAAAATAAATGCTTAATATCCCCTCCAGGTATTCAAAGCCTGTACCTATTGCACATAAGGCCAGAACTCTACCCATTTGGCTACATTGATATGTGGAATAGTGCTATACATTTACACATACCTCTGAGCTATCTTTATGCACTGCCGAGCACTGCAGTGTGCCATACAAACCCATTCAGCTATGCTTAAACTTGACCTTTAATTACAAAATTAAATACATCCATTTTCTAATTTTAGATGTCTGGTGTCTTGATGCTGCTTAGCAGTGCTGCTCTCCATGCCACACTGTGCAGACATGATTTTTATTAAAAAAAAATTAAATGACATTGCTATACTCCTATTGGACAGTGCAGGGAGTGTGTTACTCATCTGCGGACACAATTAGCACCACACTCCCTACACTGATTCAATAAACATGTCCCATGACTCTAAGTTGGCAATGTGCCATTTTTAATATGCCGAGAGGGAGCTGTCTACATGGACATGGTAACATTCCATGTAGGCTCTGCACTATGCCTACATGGAATTTATTAAATATAGGGGACTGTCTTTGCAGAAGAAGTGTGCATTGATTCTTCACTCTTCCAAGTATATGACAGTAGACAAAACCTTTAGAGAGATGCTTCCAAACTCACGTGTTTTAGAACAAAGTTCCATTAATAATATGTGAAAACTAATTTCAAAGAATAATTACATTTGAACTCCCCAAAATGTTAGCTGTGGTTCTTTGAGTAGCTGAAGTGGGCTTACAAATAATGCTGCTGCTGAAGTTCAACTTTATGCAACGAGGTTTGCAGGATCTCATTAAAGAATTCCTTACTGGCTTCATGTATGGTATCCTTAATTAGCTAGTAATCCAACAAAATGGTGAAAGACCAGCAGAAAAAGCAGCAAGTCCAGCATGGATAAAACTTCCTTTAATAGGTTTATTAACAAATTTGCACTTAAAAATATTTTTAAAAGTCATTAAATAAAGTGACATACTTGCTCTTTCATCCTGGTACCCTCCAGAACTTCCTCAGATTAGGCTTAACAAGCTACACCCAATTTAGCCTTTAAATAACCTCTGTTGACGCCACCATATTTCCTCATCTCTAGATTTAAAAAGACAGTGTTCCAAAATATTACATATTATAACATTAGCTCCAAAAAGTTAACAACCATATAATTAACTTTTAATTACTTAAAAAGCAAATAAATGTACAGGAATAAATAATTTATAAAATATATTTAAAATATTAAGGTTAAATGGACACCTATATAAAATATATTATAAACTAATAAACCATAATTAAACATTAAAAACAAACATACATATAAATTCATTCATTTCCTACTTTATCCTAATATATTGAATAAAATATTCCAAATATTACACAAGGCTACACAATAGGACATAAAAAGCAAATAAACATCAAAAACACAACAAATACATACACCCTCCACTGGGAACTGAAACCAGAACCTTCTGCATATTTTATTTATTTATTTGCAGTTTAATAGCAGCCAGGAAAGTCTACCACAAGGTTTTTTTATTCAGATTCCAAGTAAAATTAAGCGCTTTTGTTTCCCAATCGAAACTTCATCAGACTAAAGTACAAATGCAACCTCACCTATCAATTCTTTAAGGATGTGCATTTATAGGTTCATAGGTTCATAGGTTCATACTAGGCTATCTGCCCGAGGGCATTTACAAGCCTAGCCCATCGTTTTGTGGCTTACGCCACCCCTTTAGTATGGGGAACTATACCCATTATTTTGCTGTGCCTCTGTCGAGCAGTGACACTGAGGTAATCCCTGGGGTATATCTGCGATCTCCCATCCATTGGTCAAGATTTCTCTTGAACAAGGCCAGCGAGGTGCTCTGCCTCACATGTACCGGGATTTTGTTCCACAGCATAGGGAGTCTTTGGGTGATGAATCTATCCCTCCAGCACGTCCTATTAATAGCTGTGTCAAGGTTTAAGTCTGGCGCCCTTGTGGCTCTGATGGATCTAGATTTTTGAGGTGAAGCATATTCATCAAATCTGGGTTTGACATGGCCTTGTATGTTAGGCAAAGGTCACCTCTGAGCAGCGTAAGCGACTGAATAGAGCTGGAGTTCTTTCAGTCGGGCAGCATAGGACAGATTTTGAGACCCTTTATCCTTTTGGTGAGGAACTTTTGTGGCCTCTCCAGCTGTTGCAAGTGTCGGGTCAGATACATTCGAATGGGGCATTGTACTCAATCATTGGTCTGATGAGTGATGAGTAAAGGGAGACTATGACCTCCCTTGATCTAGATGAGAATCCCTTCATGATAAGGTGGGCAATGTAGAAGGTCTTCCTAACTACTTTAGCTACATGGGTGTCGAATGACAGACTACTATCAACCTGGGTCCCCAGGTCCCTGATAACTTCTT
This sequence comes from Protopterus annectens, assembly GCF_019279795.1. Taxonomy (NCBI): domain Eukaryota; kingdom Metazoa; phylum Chordata; order Ceratodontiformes; family Protopteridae; genus Protopterus; species Protopterus annectens. Next base: position 746,984,797 of record NC_056734.1, on the reverse strand, counting down.
CTGTGCTCAGTGGATTGCCACCTATTTGGTAGCTAGGGGTAACCTTGTTTTTCCCGAAGGGTATGACTATGCATTTTGGCATTTAACTTTAGGCTGTGGCTCTGGCACCAGTTATCCGTTTCTGTGAGACCCTTCTGAAGGATATCTGTGTCAGATGTGTTTTCTACTATGGCCCAGTTTGCAGTCATCTGCAAACTTTGTCAGCCATAACCCTCCTGTGTTTGCTTGTACTTCGGAAAAGTAGATGCCAAACAAGAGTGGGCCCAGGATTGAGCCCTGTGGGACACCACTTGTGACAGGCTTTGAGTCTGACATGGCGCCAGCAACTCTGACCCTGTGGGTTCTGTCACTCAGCCAGTTTGCAACCCATCTTGTGATGTATGGGTTGACATTTAAGCTGATGAGTTTTTCAATGATACCCGAGTGGGGTATTGTATCGAAGGCCTTAGCCAGATCGAGGTAGGCTGTATGGACTGCCTTTCCCTCATCAATGGCTTTGGTGACTGTTTCGAAAAAGTCAACCAAGTTTAAAAGGCATGATCTGCCTTTGACAAAGCCAAACTGGGTTGGATCCAAAGTCTGCAAATTCCCTATGTCTTTATTTATGAGGTCCATTATGATCCTCTCCATGGCTTTGCAGATAAGGCTTGTCAAGCTAATGGGCCGGTAATTTCCAGCGTCGGTGGAGGCACCGCCTTTGTGAAGTGGTACCACAGTTGCAGTGCGCCACTCCCTGGGCACGTATCCAGAGGTAAGACTTTGATTAAACAGCTGTCCTAGCTGTGGGTTTAATTCCTCATTGAGTTCATGGAGCACACAGCCGGGGACACCATCAGGTCCCATGGATGCTGTGTTTTTTGCTTTGGAGAGAGCAGTTCTCACTTGGGCACTGGAGATGTTTGAGGGGCTGCAATCGTTTGGTATAGATATCTCTCCTTTTGGGGGGGACGGGGGGGAGAAGTTTGCACTGAACCTGTCAGCCAGTATGTTGGCAATGTCTGTAGGATCAGTAATCTTCACATCATTTTGAGCTAGCTCTGAGCATATCTGGGAGTTTCCTCCCAGGTTTCTAACATAGCTAAAGAAGGCCTTAGGATTGTCTTTTGAGTCTTTAGCTATTTTTCTCTCGAAATTTGCTTTGGATGATTTTATGAGAGCTCTTAGTTTTTTACTTATAGTGATCAAGGGTGTCTTACCTTTTAAGGATTTTGCTCTATCTTGTAGTAGCTTCCTCCTTTTGTTGTAGAGTTTGTTTATGGCTGGGGTCCACCAGACTGGACGCTTGCCTTTGGTACAAAGAGTCTTTGTTTTGCTTGGGATTGCCTTATCCATGCAGTCCTGCAGGTGCTGGTAGAAGGCATTTGTAAGTGATTCAGCGGCTTGAGTACTGTTTTCCGCCGGCTCGGGGGCCTTAAAGGAGACCACACTAGTCTTTAGAAGTGTGAAGTCGGCTTTTGAGAAGTTCTTTACTGTGGTCTTTTTTATTTCAGGTCGGGGTGGGATGAGGACCTCCAGTGAGATTAGTTTGTGGTCTGATCTCACCAGTGAGGGGTACACCTCCTGTGTTGAACATTGTGCTCCCATGTTCGTGATGATGAGATCAAGTATGTTATCTCCTCTTGTGGGGATGGTGACTAGTTGTTCCATGGCATTTGAGTTTATGAATTCCAGGAACTTTTGGACTAGGGTGTTTGGGCTTGAGTAGTGTTCCCAGTCTATATTAGGGTAATTGAAGTCACCTAGTATGATGGTGTTTGGTGATACATTTATCCCCTCTAGTGTTTTCAGGAAGGCCATGTGAGGTTCCTGAGTTTGTGAGGGTGGCCTGTAACATGCTACAATTTGCAGAGCAGTCTTGCCTATGGTTAATTGCACCTGGATGGTCTCCGATGCATCACGCGTTGCCACCAGTCTTGAGGTGTGGGTGTCCTTGATGAATATGGATACCCCCTCCTTTCTTGGTATTGTCCGGATTTTGGGGCCGGAACGCATGATATGAGGTAAAACCTGATAGCGCTGGGGTGCTCTCAGGAGCCTTGAACCAGGTTTCTGTCACAGCACAGACATCGATGTTCTCCATACTGAGAAGGGCCTCGAGTGCGTGCATTTTGAGATTTAGACTTCTGGCATTGAGCAGCATTACCCTTAGTTTTTTTCCTTTTTTGTGTTCTAGGGTGGTAGGTTTAGAATTTGAGCCTTGCCTAAAAAAGGCACTATGGGGGTGTCAAGAGCCTTTGCCAATATCCGGAATCCCAGGGGTGACAGGTGCAAGCCTTCCCTTGCGAAGCAGCGTGGCTTGTCCAGCATGTCATCCCAGGCAGACAGACACTGGATCCCCTTTGAATGACACCAGTGTTTAAGCCAATTGTTAAAGCTGATCATCTTATCTCTGTACTGTGGCATCATTCTTGGTGAAGGTAGGATACTGCTCAAGGTCAGGGTCATACCTGCCTGGGCTACATAATCAGAGAGCTCCTCAATGTCTCTTTTCATGTAGTCCAAGGAGGTACGTCTCAGGTCGTTTACACCAGCGTGGACAATGACTGAGTCATATTTGTACCTGCTGTTGAGAGACCTGAGTGCTTGCGTTATGTGGCGGATTCTAGCGCCTGACAGGCAGCTTACTGTGACCTTCTCCTTACTCAGTCTGGTGAGCGGGACGTCAGTGTGTCTGACTATGGAGTCACCAATGACTAGTGTGTCTGGCATTGTGTTTGGCCTTAAGGGCTGTGACTGTTTGACACTCTGACTGTGAGGTCTATGTGTTGCAGGTGTTGTGTTCTGAGGTGGTGGTTGTTTGGGTGTCTGCTTTGGTGGCCTCTGCTGTTTTGGTAGATTTTTGATCAGAGCCTCCGAGTATGTCTTTGTGTGTTTATGTGTATGATTTGAGGTTGTAATCATACACATTATGACATCAATAAAAAAGATATGAAAAATGCTTTGGCTGTTCACACAGTAATGCATGAAGGACACAAATTCAAGTTTACAGTAATTGACCAAGCCACTGTGGGTGAGGGGGGGGGTCCCCTTAATGATCGCTTAGAACTAAAAGAATTGAGATGGCAACTAAGAACTAATGCTTCTGAGGCACCTGGATTAAACAGTGCCATCACAATTAGCTCAATTTTAAGGTTAAAAGCACAATTTTTTATGTAATTTTTTTATGTAATTATGTACGTGCATATACTTTTGTACATTTTACCAAATTATATGACATATATCAGGTCCATGACAATGTTTAGTTATGTATAATAGGGAGTATTTAGAATTTATTAACTGTTTTATTTTTTTTCTAACCAACAATTGATGTTTCTTAATTACTTGCATTAATAATATATGTACTTGATGTTGCTTTTATGGCTTTCAAATAGATATATCTTTATTTTGGTAAATGCATGCATTTAGCATTTTAATGAAAATATACAGTTATTTTATAGTATGCTATTTATTCATCTATTCAATGTATAACAAGCATTTCAATATATGTATTGTTTTTGGTCACATGTAATTACTAATGGGCTGTAATGGCATTTGAATGGAAAGACATTTCAAGTAATTAGTTTAGGATATGATGTCATTGAATTTGGGCGGGTATAAATATAGGTGAGGTTGCATTTGTACTTTATTGTGATCAAGCTTTGATTGCGAAATGAAGGCACTTAATATTACTTGGAATCTGAATAAAAAACCTTGTGGTGGACTTTCCTGGCTGCTGTTATCTTTTTGGTGGATTTTTGTGGTTTGGACTGTGTTTCTATTTATTTGCAGTTTGTTAACCAAGGAAGTCTGCTGGGCCATACTGAGCCCATTTTCAGTGGAGGCTCGGGGAGAAAAGCTCTACAGTAATAGAAAAGATTACACATTACAAAAATAGTAGAGTTATAAGAAGAGTTATACAATTACAATAATGGGTCATTAACACATTGTAACATGAACAGAAATTAATATCAGACATAGACATTTTACAGATCAAGTTTTAAAAATTTAGCTGTTAGTAAACATAGTCATTGTTTTATAAAACAGTCATATAAAACAGTTGTAATAACCTCTGTACTACAATCATCTCTCAAGGGCATTTCTTCTCAACAACAATCTATTAAGTCCTGGTGGTTGACATCTGTAATATAGTTTGTTTGTTTTTTTTTTTTTTTTTGTTGTTTTTTTTTTTTAATTGTTTTTAAGTGTGAGTTTGTTAATAAACCTATTAAAGGAAGTTCTATCCATGCTGGGCTTGCTGCTGCTTTTTCTGCTCGTTGTTCACCATTTTGTTGGATTACTGGTTTGTGTTTTGTATCTTTGGTTATTCCTTGATTAGCTGACAGTGGCCAGTTATCATAAAGCCTCAAAGCTGGATACCAATTAAAAAAATATTTGTGGAGATATGAAAGTATTGATGTCTTCAAATCTTCATTCATGTGTTATAAGGGTGACAGTTCAGCACCTCACCAAGTCAGAAGATATACTTCCCAGATTGCTTCTTCCCTCACATACCAAGAGCTAGCTTAGTGGTAGATATCTTTTCTTTATCCTCCTGCAAGACTTGTTCATTCATTACACTTCCTGTACTCCATTAGCTCTCTTGGTCATTCTAACAATGTGAAAGCCATTCCAGGACTTTGTTCCCATCTGGGAAGCCTTTTCATCCTACATATTTCCTGAAAGTTGACAGTCAGGCATTAACAATGGGCCAGATGCCAGAACTGTAGATGTCCCCCATCTCTCTTCTAATCCCTCCTCAGAATGCAGCTTGTAGACTCCACAGTAGCTGCCTGATTAGGGAGAGACATGTGTACTTGCACACATGTCTATATCCCCAACTCAGTGGTTCTCATAATGCTGCAACACCATAAGCCAGACTAACATCATCCATTAGCACTCACCCACTCTCCCAATGGCAGGTGCCACTCTGTGGTGAGCCTAGCTACCTCTCTCCCTCCAGGATGGATGAGCTGGTGTGCATTATTCAAGGCTACCCCTCCCTTACAACTCATCCATTGTATATGTGTTACTAGATGAAAACAAGTCATTACAATTGCAGTCATGGCTTCTTCCTCTATGCTATGGCTTTGGGCTCACAGCTGACAGGTAATATGATGGTGTGATCTTGCTTTGGCATTGACAGTCACTCTCAGACTGTGGATTAGTAGGGATTTGAACATTCTGGCATCTTCAGGAGGCAATGTTATAAATACTTAATTTGCTCTATATTATCTCTCCTGCCTAGCAACTGAATGAGGAACTAGGGTTTTTATCATAGTCATGGAATTCTTAGTGAGTCCACATACATGTGCCATGTACAGTAAGAGAACTACTGTTTGTAGTCATCAAAGCAATGTAAACAGAATTTCTTTCATTAGGAGTAGCACAGCAGACCTTGAAAATTGTCTCTGGTGGGCCCTTTTTGGAGTCTACACAGCTTTAAATTTTATAATTTGTGCTTGAAAGAGCCTCCATTAGTTTTTCTTTAATCTGCATCTTTTTGGGTGTCTTCTGTCATTTCTCTTACACTGGAGTCATAGCTATGACTGGCTATGTGACATAGACCATACTGTTTGGTCTTCAAGGCTGCCAGCCTCTTTACTGGTACAGGATAGAGGCATATGTGTAAGAAATATGCAGCAGTTCCTTCAGTTACTATAGGATTTAGCTGTCTGTAGACCAGACATATAAGATGAGGTACAAGTACCTGAGAGGAATAAATGCATTTTCTGGATTTGTTTGCACATTTCCTGCCAATAAAAATATTCAGCCTCCCAATGTGTAAATGACTAGATACAAGAATCCTTAAATAAAATAAAGGCAGAAATTCAGGTGTCCTCAATTTCAGTGGACATGAAGGGGAATAAAGGTCAGCAGGACTAAGACAGAATCCTGTAGGGGGAGGTTGGCATAATGGTTAAGGCATTTACCATACAGACACAAGGCACAGGGTTTAATTCTCACTTGGGGTAATTGGCTAGGCTTAGAATGGCCCACAAGGGCAGTTAGCCTTGTAGTAAACTATGAACCTATAATAAATAATACTAATATATGTGTGAATGAAAGGGAGGACAGATGAATGGTGAGGGTGCAGGGAGCAGAGGTGGCAACAGTTCAGAGTAATGGTGAGTGTGGAAGAGAGGTGAAGAAGAGAGTACAGGCTGGGTGGAGAAGAGTGTCAGGAGTGATTTGTGACAGGCAGTACCAGTAAGAGTAAAAGGGAAGGTCTACAAAATGGTAGTGAGAGCAACTATGTTATATGGGCTAAAGATGGTGGCACAGATGAAAAGACAAGAGTCAGAGCTATAGGTGGCAGAGTTAAAGATGTTAAGATTTGCATTGGGTGTGATGAGGATGGACAGGATTAGAAATGAGTATTTTAGAGAGTCAGCTCAGGTTGGACAGTTTGGAGACAAAGCCAGAGAGGTGAAATTTAATTAATCTGGACATGCGCTGAGAAAGGATGCTGGGTATATTTGGAGAAGGGTGTTAAGGATGGAGCTGCCTGGTAAGAGGAAAAGAGGAAGGCCTAATATAAGGTTTATGGACGTGGTGAGATACATGCTGGTGGTTGGCCTGACAGAGCAAGATGCAGAGGACAGAACAAAATGAAATCAGATGATCCACTGTGGTGACCCCTAACAGGAGCAACTGAAAGAGAAAGAAGAAAAAGAAGAAGAAGAAGGGTGAAGAATTACATTGCTAGTTTAATTGCTAGATTGTACTGGATGATAATAAATGAAGTGTAACTATTAAGCTTGTAAAGCTTATATAGTGCTTGTAATAATGCTATATTGGAATGACTGTCTATGTGATTTTGCCATGTTAGATTTTTTAACCTTTCAACTGTCATGGTTTAAGAGCTATTTTAAAAGTTATCAAAAGATCTATCAAACTACAGCATGTCGCAACTGATTTGACAGCTGTTAAAGGAGCTGTCCAACCATGCCATTTGAGTCTGCATATAAATGGACAGCACAGACCTCCCTTGTAAGGTGAAATCATGTTTATGAGGTTTGTCTTACCAGCACTATAGTTATGCCAGTAGGCTATTAAACAATCCAGCAGATTGTGGTCAGAGTTATTGGGCATGTACAGAGCTTCCTACTGATGATGATTTGACTGTCTAGACTGAGTCTCTGTTGTCCATTCTTGTTTTTATTGGACTATATGCAGAAATATCAATCTGGTATTTATGAACTTTGATGTCTCTGGTGATGACCATGTTCCAGGGAATGCTAAATCAATTTTCCATTTGAGCAGGAGCTGTTGTCTTTCATAGGTTTTGCTTTGCCTCATAGCAGTTATTTTCAGATTTTGAACTTGCTAGTTTACCACTTTCTTTTTTGTAATTACAGTCCTTCTTCTTATTTTTATTTATCGTATTTCTTATTTTTTTCTTATTTTTATTTAGTGCAGGATTATAAAAGACTAAGGTGAGCTCATCCTAGTCCAGTTACTGATATGGAGTCACTGCACTAGACTGCTTTTTTATTTACCCCCCTGAGTCAGTTGGAGTGTTTTGGGTAGAATATTGTTTTCACAGTCATTGCCCTGAACAGTCACAGTACACACAGGCATCATACTGCAGTTCTGAAACTGTCTTTATAAATAGAAATATGCATAGAGAGCCTCTACCAAGGGGTGGGAAATCAGATATGACATCAAACAAATGCAGTATACAGTACATGCACAGGGACATGCGTTGAAATTTATTCTGTAAACTGAGCTAACAGATACACAATGAAATGTTGCTGTGTAATAAATGTGCTTGGAGAAACTGGTCAACCTGTATCTCTAGACAATTATATTTAACTGATGTTATCAGAACAAGTATTATGAAATTCATATAGTTTGCTCTTGGGACAGAGCCTGTACTCAGCTGGAAGGGAAAATGATGGACAGCAACCTGGCTGAAAGACCAAACCCACATAATGCAAGTTGCAGACACCTCATCAGAAAGTATAAAGGTAACCAGTAGCGCCTTTTTGAGCTCTGTGCTGGAAATCTTTCCTTCTTGGTCTTTTCTACTAGATCTTCACGAAAAGAGCCAAGATTTCTAACCTCTGTATAATAGTGGTTGCAGTTGACTCTAAACTGGATGTAGTTGTTAGGTCACCTTCTGACACCTCTCATCCTGAATGCAGTCTGCCTAAAAAACTGCTGGAATACTCAAAATGGGTTCAAACTAAATTTTAAAACATGTAGTGTCATCACTTATGGGAGACAACCCTCCCTTCATCATACAGTATAGACAGCAAACCACTATAGACAAAAAATAGTCAAGCACCTAGGAGCACGGGTGATTAACCATAATGTGTCAATGGTTGACATAACATTCTTTTATTTAGCAGAGCTAGCTGCAAAAGGAATACCATCAAAGTCTAAAGAGGTAATCACTCTCTTTTGCTCAGCATTAATCAGATTAGTTATTACTCACATTGACATCTTTGAAATATACCTCACTAAACATATCAATTAGAAAACTCCAAAGGTTTTTTTAAACAGAAAGATCATAGGCCTAATGTTCCTGGGTAGTCAGGATAGGCTGGAAGCTCTATACTTTCATTCAATATCTTATAGACTATGCAGAAGAAATATTTACCTCATTTATCTATATGCAATTGCATCTATATGCAGCTGATGTAATACCTAACTTGAAATAACCTGCTCTCAGAAACACAACATATCTTTAGGCCTCATTATAGCAGCACTACTGCTCTATTATATTTTACCAGTATAATAAACCAACATAGAAACAATGGTCTTCTTGTGTCCACCATGTTCTTAGACGTGACTAAGACATTTGATACTGTCTCACAGCAGCAACTGCTTGTTCGATTCTCCTCAATAGGACTTTCACAAATACCCCTTGTTGTGGTTTCATAGTTACCTATCTGGAAGGCAGCAAGCTGTTAAATGGCAACAAACCTACTCATCCTTTCAACCAATTACTACAGGAGTCTCCAAGGGCTCTATCCTGGGTCCTCTCCTATTTCATATATTTATTTATGACCACCATACCATCACTTGTAATGCTAGTTTAGTTCAATATGCAGTCAACTCAGCATTAGTAAGCTCCAAGACATTATCCAAAAATCTTTCTCATCTCTATAAACCTGGCTCAAGGAATCAAACCAACTACTCAACCCCAAAAAACTAAGTTAGTGCTTTTTACCGCAAATATCTAGGCGTTGTAATAGATGACACTCTAAAATATGACCAGCATATACTGCACACCATTAAATCTATTCACCAGAAACTAGGCTTCCTTTATAGGTTCAATGGATTCCTTACAGATACTACAAGAAAAACTCTAGCCACCACCTTCTTAGTGCTGACTATCATATGCTGCTCCTATCCTAACAAACTTAAATGATACTCAAAAAAAGATACTTGCCTCCTACTACAATAAAATAGCTACATTTGCCACCAATCTCTCTCATAGGATGATCCACTATTGCCATAGCAATAGCTTGAACTGCACAACTACCTAACATACTGTATTCACAACTAACTACAGCACACAAACTCATTCATCATCCAGAAAAAATGCCCTGCGCTACATAACTTATTCCAAACCTACTGTCCAGCAAGAGAGCTCTGCTCTAGTAACAAATTCTTATTAATTATAAATAAGTCAAAAAATGTTGAAGGAGACTCACTGTACTCCCAATGCATTGCTAAACTCTGGGATAGTATCCTCATACAAATAAAAATCTCCAATAAACTCAATAGTTTAAACCACTGCTTAAACAACATCTTAACCAATCCTGGTTCTAAACATGCTCATCAGAAGGTTAAGACTTCGTGTTCAGCATACACTACTCTCCAAATACATTCTCTCAACATCTCACTGAAATGACAAACAATTTTTATACATAACCGCTGCCTATTCAATCTGCTAAGTTGCACATGGACTTTTTCTTTAGTAATTTCTACCTCTGTAAAATTTTAGAATGTATAAGTGTAAGTACTGTTTGTGTATAAATGTAAATAGAAATGTAAATACTCTGTGTTTAACTGGGACTTAGTATAATGCAATGCAAGCAAATGGAGCTGTTCTACACTACAATACTGAAAATGGGTATTATCTAGTTGGACTTTCCTGGTAAACAAAGACAAATAAATAAATAATTTACCCTGCTATTAGAGACCTGGTTGACCTGGACTTCCTGTAGCTCTGTAAGTGTAATGAACCAGGGATTAAAATCTTCATTGCAGAGAAACAGGTTTATAACCAAGAACCACCATAACCTCTGAAATAAACCTCCCGTACATGTTAAGCTGTGTGGCTCTCTATCACCTATAGACATAACCTAGATGATTGTATGGGATTTTACAAATTTACTTTGGGACAAACTGGTGTGGCCTTCCTGGAGAAAGATATTACAACCTGAAGGAGGGTACTGTCAAGTTGTAAATGGTCATAAGACTCAATAATCTTGAATTATCTATGAATCTAAAGATTGGTTAAAATTAACAGACTACAGGCTTTAGGATTTGAGTCTCACAGTTTCTGGAATGATTTGTTATTTTTTTTTTCTTTTGGTACTTTGTGTTTTGAATCCAGTTAAGACTAAATATTATAGGAATAAAGGTGGAACATGCTATATCACTTCTGACCAATCATGTCATCCTAATTTGTTTTGTTTCATTAATTAATGCTTAACTTGATAGGTCTGCCTCAAAAGCCTTAGGAAGATAATATTGTATATTTGCAGTATAAATCGACTTTGCAGGTTAAATGTATACTAATAACTAATTACGCCTTTAACGTCTCAGTTGTTATATTTTAATAGTGTTTCATTTTTGCATGATTACTGTGTGTATCCTTGTTTGTCAGGTGTTCTTTTTTGACTAGCCATACAATGATGTTGTTGTTTTTCCCACCTTAATTTGTAAAGTGCTTTTTTATTTATTTGTTATAAAGCTATCAATAAAATGTATAATAAAAAGATTATTGTGCATAAATATACACAAATATTTGAAGAAAGAAGGTATAGGGCTACTTTAACATATTTTCATACCTCTCAACAGCCAAGAGTTTCACAGAATATACCGATTTTATTTTTAGTCTATTCCTCACAAAGTTTGTGGTTTTCTGGCCAATTCTTGTGAATTGGAGCAATGAAATAATGACTGACATTTGAGTTTCAGAATTCATATCCTTCAGAAAATGGATGCTATTGCAAAACTTATTATTCTAGCAACTTTCAAAGTTTATAAGAGCAATAATTACAAGTTTCTCTTATCCCCTGCATAATTGTTGGCTTAGTTTAGAATGTTTCCACTTAGGGGCTAAAAGACCTGGCTGCTTTTTGTAGCTTGCATTACACACTTGGCAAACATAAGAGTAAGACTGGAACAGTAGCATACAAAAGCACACCTCTCCCTATATGCTTAACCAATAAAAGTATATAGACATCTCACAGCACAGGTGTATCACATCAAATAGCCCACTGTCAATAATAACTCTTGATTCGTCTGCCAACGTATTATGACCTTTCTGGTCAGCTTGTTGAACAATGTATTGTATCATCTAATTAAAGAGCATAAGTAGTTATCCCTCCCCCTCCCATGATGCCTGGTAGTCTATTGGCTGACTGTCTGCTTATAAGACTCTTCAGCAGCTAATCCAACCTGATTTGGATAAAATAAATAAATGCACAAAATCATATATAAATAATAGCTGATATGTAATTTTCAAATACCCATCTCCAGCTGTAGCACTCTTGTAGGTGCTGTTACTTTGCTCTGTATGTACTGGGGCTGTTTCTTGTATACAAATATGGTATACCATAGATAGTTCCTTTATTATATTCTTGCTTATCAAAATCCGTCACTCAGGTTTCTATTACTTGGATTGCCTTTCACTGTTTATTATTGACTTTGGTGTTTAAATGGAAATGCATTGTTAATGTTTTGTTTTTTCTTATCTTTACTAACTTTTTTTCACATGGTATAATCACATAGTACACTAAATTTAACAGTGTGTGGGTTAATCTCTCACATGAGGTGTGTAAAAGGGAATGTATTCTTCTTTGCCTTTAGAACTGTGAGTGTGTGTGTGTGTGGGGGGGGGCAAATATCCTTACTATATTATATTTTTGAGTTTGCAGTAATAAGCTTTAATAATTACTTTTCCTAATAAAACATATGATGATAGAGTCTTATGCATTTAGTTGTTTTGTTTTGTATATTTTTACTCTCAGTTTTTATTTGAGCATTAGACTGTTTCTTTGAAATTATTTGAGTTTTATACAAAGTAGCCCATAGTTTTGATATGGATCCTTTATATACAGCATAGGGCAGAATGAATGATTATAAAGAACTTTTGCCTTTAATAAGAACTACACTTACAAAAAGATACACTATCATGTACCAAGTTCCAATGTTAGACTATAAAGCACTATAATGAGAAATGTGCAATATTAGATGTATCCCTGATTTATTATGGAAATTAATTAGTTATGTAACTCCTAGTACCCTGCAAGCAGGAAGCTATTGGTAAACACTGAAGACCAGAATGGCAGAGTGCAAGTAGGATCATGTACTTATGAAAAGTTAAAGGCACTGTTGCTCTAAAAAGAAGGTAGTTGAAAGCATATTTTATTTTACTTCATTAATTTGTAAACCAGGGTAAACCTGATTGTTATGTGTTTTTTTTCATGAAGGACTTGGGAGCACTGTGCAGCAAAGTGAATTGCTTAGTCACCTCTTTACCATTATTGCAATAGTTGTATGTTAAACAAGAGCATCTTTTCTTTCTTTTTCTTTTCTTTTGTAAGTTTCTATTTAAAACCTAAAGTGCTTGTCACCATGTCTTCTTAAAGGCGCCCTAGACTCTCCATATTATTTTAGGTCATACTTGTTAGGTTTCAGAATCCTAGCTGAATACATAAACAAGCATTGTTTTATTGAAGCAGGAACGTATGTGAGAGCAATTAAACTGACATAGTCATGGGGAGGTAGTATAATCTGCAGATATGCAAAACTTCAGTTAGTCATCCACAGAAGGAAACATTCCAGTAAGAGTTAAGATAAGAATGATTGAGACTACTTCCCAATAGTTGGTCAAGGGGAAATTCCTTGACCTCCATTTATTAACAGGAAAAAACCTTGAGAGTCAGAATGTCTACTGCTGTTTCCCATGGGACATATTTGCTGATGCATTTTCTAAGTGCGCTACAGCAATTATTCATTTCTGCATTGGAGATTTCTACCTTCTTTAAACTGGTGCAGGCAGGGAGTTAGTATATCTTAGATCCACATTAGAGGATGCAGGGAGGGCTTGGCCCCTGCAAAAAACACATGAAGTAGATTTTGTTCCCTCTGTTTTTCATGTTTTATTTTTTGGCACTTTAAAAGGACAGAGTTCTACCTTCAGTATTTCATAGTACAACAACTGACTGATGCATATATCCAAATTAATATATCTCCTTACAAGAGTGCAGAAGTGAAACTACTGTATAACAGAAGGTAGTTGTAAGCTCATGCAAAGAATAGAAAACACATATATACATACCTCTTAGCCATGTAATACCAGTATTTCTACTAAAAATGATCGGTGACAAAGGCAGTTACATATTAACAATGACAGCTAGTAATTACAGCAGAGAATATATATCATTGTGAATGATCTCTAAATGTGGCATTTACCCATTTTTTCTTTCAGATGCCAGCAATTGCTTTAATTGTCCAGAAGACCAGTGGCCCAATGAAAAACAGAATGTTTGTATCCCAAAATCTGTGGATTTCCTTTCTTATGAAGAGGTTTTGGGTTTTGTTTTAACTGTGTTTGTAGTATGTTTTTCCTTAATTACTGCTTTCATCTTATGTATTTTCATTAAGTACAGGGACACTCCAATTGTGAAAGCCAACAACCGTGAACTCAGCTATCTTATCCTTACATCTCTGTTCCTTTGTTTTTTATGTCCATTAATATTCATTGGTCAACCAAAAATGATTGCATGTCTGTTGCAACAAATTGGCTTTGGTATTATATTCTCCCTGTGTGTTTCTGGGATCCTGGCCAAAACTATTACTGTAGTCATTGCGTTCAAAGCAACAAAGCCTGACAGCAATTTAAGGAATTATGTGGGACCAAGAACACCCTATTATATTGTAATTGTCAGCTTAGTAGTCCAAGTCTGTATATGCATCGTATGGTTGGCAAAATATCCTTCTTTTCCTGACCAGAATACGAAAATAGAAGAGGGGAAAATTATCCTGGTATGTAATGAAGGCTCTAAGATATTGTTCTATTGCATGCTGGGATATCTGGGCCTTTTAGCATGTGTTAGCTTTGTTGTTGCCTTTCTAGCCAGGACATTGCCAGACAGTTTTAATGAAGCTAAATTTATTAGTTTCAGTATGATTATGTTTCTCAGTGTCTGGCTGTCTTTCATCCCAGCATACCTCAGCACAACAGGGAAATATATGATAGCTGTGGAGATATTTGCCATCATTGCCTCAGGTACAGGAATCATTATTTGCATATTTTTACCAAAATGCTACATTATTCTTCTAAAGCCACATTTAAATACAAGGGAACGATTAATTGGAAATAAAAGCTCAACTAAGAAAATATAAGGTTTACAGCAGAAGAAAGAGTTTGGATCGGGTTATACAAAAGGGAATGTATGTTATGTCTTGGATTCTTCTGGGGCAGAATATAGGATATAAGCTGACTGCAAGTACTACAGATATATTTTTGAATGTACTAAATGGATCTTGGTTAGGCAAGCCAGTAAAGCAGTGGCTACTACTGTGTTTATAAAATTTAATTTCTTAATCTCTCATTAGTTTACTGATCTTCCTGCATTATATATTATATGCTGAATGCTAAAGAACTTAATTTATGTAGCTAGCTGGTAATTTATATTTGCTTTTGTATAACTTGGAACTTAATGTAGGGCTAATTTGATATGCATCAGTAATTTATTTTATGTTTCATTTTGAAATCAGAAATCTTGAAATTAAAGTCAATAATTAATATTACTGTTTATGAGTCTACAAGGTTTACAGCATTTAATATTTTGCTTACATTACAGAATACAGTGTTTAATTAAAATTATAAAAAAAAAAACAATTGTAGTAATCAATAAAGAAGCAATAAAGTACAATATACCTACAAATTTAAGGGTAACAATGAATTTATATGTGAAGATCATTTTATTTTGATTCTTAGAAAGTTGATTGATCTTATTATACTTTATGGTATGTGTTATTTCAGAGGTGGTAACAGGAAAAGTTTATAAACAATTCTATTTTTGAAAAAAAAAAGTTAAAATATTCATGAGGAGGAGCAAAACCCCCAGTTATTCCAACTAAATATTGCAATGGCAGGTCCATTGCGAATTGAGGCTGGTCATTTCCAAGATCTCATCCTTGATTATTCAGCTTAAATAAATCAATATTTTAGCTATAAAACAAAGATTAGCTATATAAAATGCATTGCAAAATGTATTGAAGATATGGGCTTCCTATCAGATATGCAAAACTGATACTATGCATTTTAATAATGAAAACTCTAAAACAAAGTGGTCATTTAAATCAGGAACTCTCAAAACTCACTTTATTTATATTTTTGTGGAGAAGGGATTTCAGGCCCTGTCTTCCCTACACCCCTGTCACTTATACATACTAACTCCAGTATCACTGTACTGCAGAAAAAAGGGAAAATTTCTGAGGTACTGTAGTATGTTTTTTACTTAGTACAGTTGTAACTATTTGCATATTTTCCATCTCACTGTTCTAAGGGCTGGCCTTTGACTTTGAAAAAAAATCCAATCAATGTCTACTTTCATAGTACAATCTCAAAAGCAAATTAAATTTATGTTTAGCAGAGGATGATATGACAGCAATAGCTCATGAGCAGAAGGGATTTATTGACACTGGCTATTAGAAGGAAAAAATATATAGTACAGTGAACAATATAACATTTTTTTGGCATAGTATATTACAAAGTAAGCGTATAATGGATGTGGAAGTAAATATTTCCTACCAATGTAATCATCATTGCAGAGGATCCCATATAATTCCAGTGTCATTCACAAACACAGTTAACTAAAATATAAATCACAAGACAATAGTTTGACAGGAATTACATCTACATTCTTTCACTGCCTGCCAGTGAGCATGTACAAAAATGTGCACATGCTCACAGTGAAAAGATGACATATTTATTTTCTGATATGTGTGGAGACATCCACTGCTTGAAATAAGGTCCAGTGAACCATGGAGGTATTTAATAAAAGTGTAAATATATATTTACAATAATGCCTATTATTATAAAAATAATCACTGCCTGATTATGGGTAAAGAAGACTTTTCCCCTCCCTGTGACATATATACTTAAACTTTGCTCTAGTTGATAAACCACACTGGTCATGGGTAAATCCTGTTTCAAAAATTGCCTGGTAATAATTATGACCACAGTAGCTCTTCATTGTCTAGAAAGTATGAAATTAGGTAAGTTGGTGGAAAAAAAGGACCCTTGTCTTCTGAAAAAGTCAGTGGTCAGTATTCATAATCACTTGCATAAATGCAATAGGTGGATTCCTGATACTTATGAATGACAGTAGCAAAGGCAAGATTCATAGAGGCCCTTTACAGTAATGTAAAAAGTCTTAAAAATAATGAGATGCAAATAAGAAATATTGTAAAGCATAGTATGACAATGAGGCAATTTGGCAATTCATAGTCTGACATCCCTGCAGTACTGTTGTTAAAAGTGATGTTTCACTTTGATATTGGAGTTGCAATCCACAAACTTGCCCCAGCCATCCCTTCAGTAGTTTGTCCAAGTATGCACATGCACTTCCCTGATACATAAATAAATTATTTCCACCACTAGCACTTCATTAATTTTTCTTAAGCATGCACAAGTATTAAAGTGACACAATAAATTATTTTCCCCAGCACTCACTTCAACAATTTGACCATGTATGCATAAGCACTTCTCTGACATACAAATTATTTCCCCAGAAGTATGTCCAGGGTATAAACAAGCACCAAAATGAAACATTCACCCAAACCACCCCTTCAGCAAAATGTCCAGGTAGGTACAAGCACCAAAATGAAACATTCACCCAAGTGACCCCTTCAGCAAAATGTCCGGGTATGTACAAGCACCAAAATGAACCATTCACCAAAGTGACCCCCTTCAGCAAAATGTCCAGGTATGTACAAGTCCCAAAGTGAAACATTCACCAAAGTGACCCCTTCAGCAAAATGTCCAGGTATGCAGAAGTAGCAAAAGATCTCCCCTCACATCTTTGTATTCTTCTAGAAAACTGCTACTTACTGGTATAAGTTCAGGGCGATTTACATGCTTAGCATGCAAATTAACTCATTATAGATTCATCTTTGAGTCATACTCATATGCATACTTGTAAACCCCCTTAACAACGTCTTAGCTGTCTCCCTATTGCTTATGCATTAAGCATTGTACACTTTTGCGATGGTGCATGTTTACAGCAACTCATTTGCATTTAGGCATTCATACTGAAAGTCCAGGATTTGCATATTCACATAGTGCTAGTGTTTGTGGATTACTTCTACGAAAATGTGAAGCCACGGTCTATGAATACCACCTGCTATATACATAGTACTAGTGTTTGTGGATCACGTCTACAAAAATGTGAAGCCACAGTCTATGAATATCACCTGGTATATGTTTACGTGAATGACTTAAGTCTGCTCTTATAAATTGTTTGAGGATATTTTATCTATCTATCTATCTTGCTTACTTATTTCAGCAGACAGGTTCATAGGGGCTTCATTTTCAGCACAAACAATTTTACATAATAATTTGAATAAGAGATATGTACAATAATATCTTGCAGTTATCTAAAATATGAGGCACTGATATTACACAAGCAGCAAAGCATGTTAAAAAATAGTTGAAAATTTTGAATATTTTATATATATATATATATATATATATATATATATATATATATATATATATATAATGTGTCATGTGGGAGACATATATATATATATATATATATATATATATATATATATATATATATATATAGATAGATAGATATAGATACACACACACACACACACACACACACGCACACAGTATAGACATAGACAGAGATATAGATATAGAAGAAATGAACAATTAAGATATCAAATATACCATTAATTAGATGAGTTAGGTAAGCTTGTTGTTATTAGAAGAGTTACAAAAGGAGATGTAAACGTAATACTTGCTGTTGTTATGGTTACTGGTATTACCTAAGAAGTTCTGGGGCCATTTGCCAAGAATAATTTGTAGACAGGAATACCGATATTCAGGATATGATCAGGTTAGTATACTTTGCTCAGATCAGTGAGTAAGAATATTATGTGGTTCTGCTGCTTTTAATGCACAACTGAAGCAAGTGCAGTTGGGTAGGGCCTGCAAATGTGATTTTGTAGCTCTTTTCAATGAACATAACAAGTTTTCTTCTTGTAATTAGGGTTGGAAGGAGTTCCAAAGTTTGGGGCCTGTAAGTGACTATGCAGTGCAAAGTGTTGAACTTAAACTTTCATAGGCATTGCAGGGAGGATTGCAAAATTGTTTATATACAGTATATGCAGTACATGACTACCAGTTATTTGTTCATGTCTGTCTGTTAAAAGTTGGAAGTCATTCGTATGATTGATTACAAAATTGTTGATATATGTAGTATCTGGCAACGAGTTTCTGTTGATGTCTGCCTGATAGAAGTTAGAGGTAATTAAGATACTGTAATTTTAAAAATGATGACAAAAATGTATTTCACCTGAATGTTGATTGTGTGTGTTGGCTTTAGGAAGGGTGATGCAGTGGTGTTCTAAGTGTGAGACATGAGCACATACATCTAGAGGCTTGACTAATTAAATTCCAATTTAAGCATATTTTGCCATAATTGGCAATTATTGATAGGGCATAGTAAACTATTAATATCAGGTTACACATAACTAGTACATTTTTGGAACAAATCTATTGGTAAAAGATGCTGAACTAGCAGAAGTAAGTTAAGGATACTGGTGGTCTGCAGACCAGAAAACTAAGGCATTCAGATAATGAAGGTTACATAAACTAAGGTTTTTGTGATGTTATAATGAAAAGAGAGAGAGAGAGAGAGAGAGAGAGAGAAAAGAAAATTAATCGTGTACTGCTCCTTGTGAAATATCTTAGACATGGGAAAAATTTTGATTCTTGATATGGCCTTCTATGGGAATCTGTTGAGGAAATAGTTCTGCCAATATTAGCGTCACAGTTCTGATTATGACTGCTGAGTTTATTACACAACTTTACCTACCAAGTATACCTTACCGAATGACCACTACATAAGTGAAGAGGTCTGGAATATTTTTATTTGAAAGGGAACTATAAGCTGTTTTTGATACACAGATGCCTGCTTCACTAAATATTTTGCATTACTATGTGAGACATGCCCATTATTTGAAATTTTAATCATACAAGTAATTTGTCATTTGATTTCTATTTGCCTACCTCTGTAGCTGAATAAAACTGATTAGTCACAGATGCCTGAATGGGCCAGCAGTAAAAAATAACAGTTATACAGATTTCAACTAGGGGCTGTGGGAACCAAACCCAGGAAAATCTGAATTTTGTTATAGCTCAAACTTTCAATATATGTTATAATCCTTGCAGTTATTCTGATGCTTCACTCTCCCCTGGGCTTTACAATATCATTACATCCATAGTTGAAGTTTTTTTTTTTAATGGCAATTTAATTACTAATAATAACTATACTGATTCTCTATCTTCATTATAACCTGAAAACTAGACTTTCTATATAATATTTCATTAGAGAATTTCTGGACAAAAAGAAATTCCTTTTGCATTGTTTGTCCTTATAGCCCTGCTAAGAGGTTGCAAACCTATTTGGTATGTACCTCACAAGACATCGGCAACAACTGAAAGGCCTCAGAAACACCTCACTAAAAGAATCACGGGCCTAAAGCAGATGCCCTATGATGACTGACTAAAAAAATGTCACATATCGTCTACTCAGAGGTGCTCTCTGCTTAACATACAAGGCCATGTCAAACCCAGAGCTATTGGAAATGCTGCACTTAAAGAAATCCCAATCCATCAGAGCCACATGCTCCAGGGACCTAAACCATGTCATCACATTGAACAAAACATGCTGGAGGGATAGGTTCCTGACCCACAGACTCCCCATACTCTGGAATAGACTGCCCATACATGTCAAGTAGAGCACCTCCTTGGCCCTCTTCAAAAGGAGCCTTGACGACTGCATGGGAGATAGGAAATTTACCCCAGGGCTCATGATAGTCACCCTGCTAGACAGGGGTCCAGGGAAGTAAATACCATGGGAAGAAATAGCCAGAGAATTGTTATGGCTAGGCTTGTAGGCCCTAAGGCCGATAGCCTAGTACCAACCTATGAACCTATGACCTGCTGTGATTCTCTTTGTAAAGTCTTCACAGGTCTCATATCACTCCATTTGTAGCTGCCCTTCAGAAGCTTTTCATGTGCTCGGCTGTAAGTTAAAAACTTAGTTATAAATATGTAATATTTGTAAAGTAGCACTATTAGCATAGGTTACTGATGAAAGTGTAAGGGCAGAGGCTGTGATCCTCATAAAAGTGCAATTAAATATGTGATTAAACAGATGCCTATTAAGTCCAAAGTTGTGTTACTGTGGATTATTCCTCTTATGCAGACGTATCTCAGTCTTAGAGTTAGAATATTTAAGTAGTGCAGGTTGGATGCAGAAGGCATCACAAGTTTTAAAATTGCTCTTTTTCTTTGCATCTGTACTTTAACTTTATTAGCTTCTGGACTTACAATTATGGAGTTTGTGCTTCTCAGAGAAACCTAGTTAGCTTACCTGGTTTGGCTAATCTCTTTAAAGTATAGAAACAATTTAGCTTATTATTGTTTACCATTTATCTATGTATTATATAATAGTAACATAATATTCTGTATATTTCAAAATAATTCTTTGGAAATACTAATTAATTTAATTAATTTTGCTCAAAGTGCTTGTACTATTACAAAGGCTATGCAGACCATAAAGCAGCCGGCGCTAAGCATTTCAAACAGAAAATAAATATTAGATGTAGAAATTTATCTAAATGGACTTTAAGCATAAAGCAGTAATTATTTTATACAAAGTATAAATCATAGCTTAGACCATATCAACAAGATGTATAGCCACTTTGCTTTCAGTTAGTAGAAGCACACTATAACAGTTTGCTATCCACAGACAAAATGGAAAGCAGTAAGCACAACACATTTATGCAGACAAATATTTAAAAAATTAAAAACAAAAATAATCCTGAATATGTATCTATTTTACAATTGCCCTACACATTGCAAAACTAAGGAATCAGCATGGAAAACTATTTTCTGCATAATAAAGTGGAAGAAGACATAACCAAACATACAAAAATGTAAAAACAATTGTAACTATACAATATCAGAATAAAAAAAATGTTTAGAAATGCAGAATTTAAATTAAGATCTTTGGATAAACATTTCACAAAAAACAGAATATGATAATATAACCACATAATGTACTTTCAGGAAGACAATATAGGAAAATCATCAGGTATTGATAACACCAGTGAATCATCTCAGTAACACATAGCGAGCAATAAGAATTGTATTTAGTATACATAACCTTTACAGGAGTTTGGGACATTAGTTAGAGACAGAAAATCAGAGCGTTGTTAACACGGTTATTGATAAATATTGTACCGATTTTAATTGAAATGGGAAGAACTGGCCTGTTCTAACTGATTATTATGCTTGTT
Source organism: Protopterus annectens (assembly GCF_019279795.1). Lineage (NCBI taxonomy): Eukaryota > Metazoa > Chordata > Ceratodontiformes > Protopteridae > Protopterus > Protopterus annectens. The sequence goes on along the minus strand of NC_056734.1, from coordinate 746,963,017 downwards.
GAACAGAAGGTAGTTAATTCAGTAAGAGTGCAGAACTGAGGGCAAAAAGCTTCTTCTTATCCCTAAGGCTGCACAATCTCACAGACCATACATTTAGAAACGTAGGAATGTGGCAGGGTACAGAGAAACTTCCCCAGTCGGCAACCCCTCCCTCTTTTTTGTGCAATTATGTTAAAGTTAATCTTGTGCATTTGCCATTCATCTGTTTTATTTGTTGTGCAAATGTTTTGTGGTTCATTATTTTAGCCATAGATCCACTATGAGCAAAGCATACATAGGCAATGTATCCACTGACAGTAGACAATATGGCTAAATGAAGCACTGGACAGGATAATGCATGTCTTGTTAGTGGTACCTTGTTTACAATTGCATTTCATTTGCTCAGAGAAATGAGATTTATTACTGAGAAATTAAATTTATTACTGAATGCATACAAACTATTTATGTCCTTAACTCTGTGATGGACCATATTCAAAGAATGGCCTCTGGAGTTTCTGAAGCATGAGTTCATACTGTAACTAGCACTTCTAGTCTTCTTTACCAGGAGCTCATCTCATGACATCAGATTTGTAGATGATGTGGACAATTCTGTGAATAAATGATGAAACATGTTTGAATTGTAGACATAATTTAGCCGATACTTGTTAAATTTGTCCTAAATGATGATCAGTGCAGTTCTGTATGTAGATCATATTTGATGATACCTAGATACACAGTAGCAAATACATATGGAAGTTTGATTACTTATACAGTAGCAGATGTATATGGAAGTTTGATTGCTGCCTGATGTAAGGGTAGATGCTAGATCTGAATAGATGATGCAGTTTGAATAAAATATAAATTTATAAAGATTAGGTTATATACTTTGACCAGCAGATGGAAACTGGGCACTAATGGGCCATGGAAAAAGTATCCTAGTAGTAGACTAATTTTTTTTTTGACAGCTCTGATATATATTTTTTTTCATCAAGGGGTAACAATCATAAAGTATCTCCCCATAATACTTTATTAAGATAATATATACAATGCTTTCACAAGTACTCATCTGGTACAGTATGAGAATAGATGTTCCAGTACTATTTGATACAAAACTAAAAAGAGATACAGTAGCCTGATTGGCAGCTAGAATGTGCTGTGTCTGGGAACATTTTTATATGACATAGAGACCAGTACAGAGTTTTTTTAAGGTACTAAGTAGTCTACTGTTGAAAATAACAGGGCTATGTCACCAGCATTCTTGACAGCTGTAAGATGCAACAGTACGCAATTGTCAGTCTGCCTAAAAGTGACTTTTGAATCTGCTGTGGCAGATTAGTGATTTACAGGGTTAACTACTAGCAAACAAACTCGAATGCCTAATGCAGATGGGGGGTGTAAAAAACAAAACAAAATGCAAACAAATATCACCCACAGATGATGCCACTGAGGAAAAGAGAAACTTTAATTCATTAAGCACTTTTGTCTGACACAGGACTTCATCAGAATAAAGTTACAACCACATCTTTCAGTTTTATAAAAACAACCAACCAATGAAAAACACACCATAATCATTCAATTAGCTGCATTAACATATGTTTGAAAAAGTACAATCTTGAAAAACTTAATCATAAGCTTACTCATTTTAAAAAAAAACATTTAATATTAATAGTTTCATTCAACCCAGGAAACTTGTCAGCCTGTAACTTTAGCTACCATAAAGTTTCTTTTTTTTACAAGGTTATTTTTGCAGCATTCACCCCTGAAATCCAAAGGTATACATTCCAATACAGCAAAATAGAATTTAAAAAAACTACAAACCTTGGTGTGTTTAAATAAAGCATTATTTTTATCTTTCATTCTAGCAGAATATAAATTGCGGTGGTGGTACTGCGGCAGCATTGTCACCTCACAGTAAGACGTTCTGTTCAATTCTCAGCTAGAGCGTCTTCTGTGTGGAGACATGCGTGAATGGGCGTACCTTTGTTGAAGGTTGTGCGTCAGGGCCAGCAACTCGGCATGTAAAAATCTACTGCCAATCATTAGCGGACCAGAGTTCCGCTGTGGCGACCCCTAACCGGGAAAAGCCAAAAGACTCAACATTCTAATAGAATATAAATGTTCTTTAATTCTCTTAAATAGCTTACATGTAGTCATACCTACATAAAATGCTTCACAATGTCTTCACAAATCACAATATAAATAAATCCTACAGTCCTCACACTTTTATGATTTAGGCCCTTGATTTTCTAAATAAGAAGGTATTGTGGACATTCAAGTTGTGTCAGATATTTGGACAGGTACATACTGAACAGAGCATTATGCTCAATGATCAACCTGATGACTGCAGAATACAGTGGAACAATCACATTCCCTTGACCTGGACTCTATATCTTTAGTAAAAAGCTATGCAATGAAAAAGGACTGCATTTAAGTCATTTATTATGCAAACACACATCAGAAGCTGTAACTTGTACATATACTTGGTACTTCATATGCTTATTGACTGACTTGTTATTTCTAACACACTCACATGTGCATCTCCATTCAACCTTTCATTCACACTGACTAGCTACATAAAATGGCACTGATCTTGCACATGCTCAGTAACTTATTTGCACATGCTGTCTAGCTACAGTAGCTGACTAGATTCAATATACACACTGATCTACATCCTACCTCTTTAATTTGTTTCACATGTAAGTAGGAGAACAAAGACATTTTGAGAGCTAGGCAATATATCAACATCTTAATAAACAAAACTGATTTTAAGTCCAAGTCGCTGTGTATTTAGGATTCAGTCTGGAAATTCTACCTGATCTAGTAACATAGAAATTCTGACTGAGTTTAGCAACAGGGACAGTATCTTGGGATTCTCTCACAACTGAAACATAAGGGATTATATCAAAATTATTCGAAGAAGTACACTGTCCTTTTGAATTTCAACAGGTGTAAAGTTTCTCTGTGAATTAGAGTCATGGGCACAGGCAATCTGCTGTCTCACTGGCTCAAAGACAGGTAACACATGTCTTTGATTCCTTCTAAAAAACATTCCTTCAGATTGCATGATGTAGGATCTCAGTTCTTCACAAATGTTCTTCACAATTCCTTCTCGGTCATATCCTTTAGATGTTTGCACTCTCACAACTTTTCTTTGTAGTAATGGTTTAAGGGGTTTACTGGTCTTATTGTAGTACAACTTTAGTGACTGATGTTTTTTCAAAAGTTGAGCCTTGACTACTCTGTAATTTTTTACATTTGGTGCTAACAATTGTTTGCTGATTGAAAGAGGTATTCTAGTCTGTCTGGACATCAATCTCTGAGCAGCCAAACCAAGTAAGTTGTCTCAAGTAATGTTTCTGAGACTGAGTAAGTTAAGGAAAACATCTGTGCTATCTCTCTTGGATTTCTTCAGGTGATTTGCACTCTGAACTGCACATTCAGCTAAACCATTGTCTTGTGGATATTCAGGACTACTGGTAACATGAACAAAAATTCCATGTCTCAGCAAATCTCCTGAACTGCTGACAAGTAAACTGTGCACCATTGTCAGACATGACTTTGTGTGGACTACCATGGACATAAAAATGTCTCTCCAATTTTGTAATGACTGTGCTGGATGTCAAGTTAGGAAGTAGGCTGATTTCAAACCAATTTGAACTACTTTCTACTAATACCAAGTAATATTGACCATTCCATTTGAAAATATGTGTGGCAACTGTCGACCATGGTATTTCAGGAACTCAGTGTAGCTGATATAGTACTTTTTGTTGATGTTGTTGCAAAATGAACATGCTAGATTTTCCTTCTCTATATCTTTGGACATAGAAGTCCAAAATACAATTCCTCTTACCCTTCTTTTGGTTAAATCAGTACGTGGGTGACCATGATGCAATATTTTGATATATTCCTGTTGCAAAGCTTTAGGAATTATCACTTTTGAACCTTTCATGATAATTCCATCTTCCATCATGATGAGTTCCTCTCTGTAAAGAAAATACTGCTGAATGTCAAGTGGTAAACTGGTTTGTCATGTTGGCCATCCTTGGCTAATAATGTTTTTTAGCTTCTGGAAATATGCGTCTGAAGCTGTTTGATATCTTAGTTCATCAGGCCTCGATGATGAAAAATTTCTGACTTCCATGACTTCAAAGTCTTCAGCTTCATTTTTATTCGACTCTGTCATTTGTCTGGGTGCATGTGACAAAGCATCAGTAAGGTACAAGTGTTTGCCCTTTTTTGTAAACAATATTGAAATTGTATTTTTGCAATTTTACCATCATATATTGCAATTGAGCTGAGGCTGTATGCATTGGCTTTTTCACATTGTCACTAGTGGTTGGTGATCAGTCTACATTTGGATAGGTCTGCCATAAATATAATCATTGAACTTCGAACATGCAAATGCTACTGCTGAAAATTCTTTTTCTATTTATGCATGATGCATCTCTGTTTGAGTTAAAGTTCTTGATGCATAGGCTACTGGTATGCCTTCTTGAAGACATGCTACACCAAGGCCATACTTTGAGGCATCATAAGAAAGATTTACAGGACTGTGAACACCATAATATCTTAATGTGGGTATACTAGCAATTTTCTGCTTCAGAATATTAGATACTCTTTGGTGTTGTTCCAACCAGGACCGATGTACATTTTTGCGTGTTAACTCACGTAACAGTGCAGAAAGCTCAGTCAAGTCTGGGATGAACTTGCCTAAATAGATGTCCATACCTAGAAAACATTGTAAAGATGTGACATTCTCTGGAACTGGCATTTCCACAATTGCTGTTTGCTTGAATGGATCTGGCTGTAAGCCCGAACTGGTAAACAAATGACCCACATAAGTAATTTCTTTCAGCTTGAATTTACATTTCTGATGATTTAGCTTAAGATTTAATTCATGAGCATGGTCTAGAACTTTCTTGAGATTTCTGTCATGTTCATCTTCATCATTGCCTCCAACAATAATGTTGTCTACTATAATAGCGCATGGATAACCAGAAAAAAAATTATTTCATGGCACATTGAAAGACTTCACTGGCAGAATTGATTCCAAATGGCATTCTCAAAAATCTGTATCTACCAAATAGTGCACTAAATGTAGTTAACAATGAAGATTTGCAATCCAGCAAAATTTGCCAAAAGGTGCTTTTTGTATCTAAGACTAAGAAAACAGTAGAATTTGGTATGTGAGCAGCTACTGCTTCTACTATACACATAAGATGATGATGACACTTAAATGCTTTGTTTAAGTCTCTTGGATCAATGCATATTTGAATATCATCTGAGTTTTTCTTATGAGCTATGACCATGGGTGATACCATTCAGTTGGTTTTGCTACTGGAGTAAGGACACCTAAATGCACCATTTTGTCTAGTTCTATTTTTACTTTACTCTGCATTACTACTGGAATCTTCAATGCTTGTCTGACAACTGGACTTACTTCATGGTTTACCTTCATGGAATATGTGACTGGAAGTTTACCAAGCTCATCTTTGAAAATATCAGCATACTCACTAAAAATATTCTGTGTAAAACTATCATTGTTATTCAAACTTATATGGTGAACCTCTTTATTAAATGAAACCAGTCCCATTCTCAGAGCGTCTTTGAGGCCTAACAGTGACTACATGTATCTTTTTACTATGTAAAACTTCAAGTCATAGCTGTTTCCAGCAGAATGGCATAAAAGGACTACTGCACCATCAGTTTGAATCTCTTCACCACCATAAGCAACTAGTTTTGCACACTTTGCTGAACCAAGTCTATTACCAGCTTTTACTGCAGCAAACATTTGTGCTGGCATAATGTTGCACATGTTTCCAGTGTCTACTTTAAACTCTACAGGTTTCCTATTGATTTGTACGGTACAAAATATTTCAGTCTTTGGTGACAACTGCTAGTCTACTGTATTAACTGTTTCATGGATCACAGAGACACCATCAACACAGAAAGTTTGCTCACAGCTCTTGGAGTTTGCTACAGTCTCTATCTGATCTACTTGCTTCTTTGGATACTCTCTTTTAATATAGGTTTGTGACACTTTAGAATTGCAAAGCCTTTTGAAATGATTCCACTTTTTACATTTGTAACATTGCTGACTCAGAGCTAAACACTTTTCCCATTTAGGTTCATGGCTGCCTCCACACTTGCGACAGTTAGCAATGAGTTGGTTGCTACACCCTTCAGTTAATATTTCTTTTTCATCTTAACTTTCTGTTGCACACTATCAACACTCACACTAGCAGATACCGCAAACATGCTTTTCTCATTATTAATAATATTTGTATGCTTTTCTGTAATCTCATATATTTGACAAATCTTGATGGTTAACCTCAATGTTAATTCACTATCTTGAAGCAAAATCTTTCTCATTGCATCATTATTAACACCACATACAAGACTGTCTTTTATCAACTCATCTCTTAGATCACCAAATCTGCAAGTTTTTTATTTATTTCTTAGGTTGGTAATATGTGCTGCAATAGTTTCACCAGACATTTGATTTCTTATGTAACATTTATTCATTTCCATTGTAATATTCATTTCAGGGTTACACATTTCTCTAAATTTACATTCTAAGCACTCAGAATCTTCCCGTGTTTCAGCCTGTATCACAGTATGGTGGTCCCCCCATTCCCCTGCATACATGGCAGGTGCATGCACAAGTGAACATTCTCTTTCAATGGCTTATGAGGTAGGTAAACTGAGAAGTATAAATGCTTTTGTATGTGCATCTTTATGAGAAAATGCACATGTTTGAAAATAACATATTCTTGCTCTTCTCAGCAATAATATTATCAAACACCAATGGTTCAAATCAGCGAAATGCGTCTGCCATAACAACATATTGCTTTTAAACATAAGTATAGACCTGGTACTTGTAATTTTGCTCATATGCATAACAATCTCTCTGAAAATGCTTTATTTTGACACTGGAAATATCTTGAACAGTCTGCACATTTCGTACACTTCAAAAAATCTTAGTTATTGAGAAAAAGTCCCCCCCCCCCTCCCTTGGCAGACCTGATGTGACTCACAGTTTACCTCCACTAGCATACTGCAGCTGCTGCATAACGGCATCTACAGGATTGCAATTTGGCTACCACTCTCTCAACAAAAACTGTTTTTCTCCCAGCAATTAAACAGATTACCTCCACTAACATACTGTAGCTGCTGCATAATGCTGCCTACAGGATTGCAATTTGGCTACCACTCTCTCAACAAAAACTGTTTTTCTCCCAGCAATTAAACAGATTACCTTCACTGGCATACTGCAGCTGCTACATAACGGTGTCTACAGGATTGCAATTTGGCTACCACTCTCTCAACAAAAACTGTTTTTCACCCAGCAATTAAACAGAGTAGGTTACACATATAAAAACATTTGTTAAGCTTACTCTTACAGTGCTGTGTAACTAAGCGGGTCACTATTTGGTCAGCCATAAGGCTTTTTTCTACTTGAATGTTTACCTCCTTCCTCTGTAACTAACGTACATTAACTCTTACATTAGTGTCTCTGACCCTAATTTTTACAGGTATACCTTGCACCTTTCTGGCTTTCTACACAAACATAGATTTCCTGTATCAAAGTTTTACTTGTCTGACATTGAACAAGTAACTCTTGTAAAAATCCTCAAAAGTGTATACTGTTGGTCTGTCTTTCCTGCTAAACATAAATAACATTAAGAGCTGAATGCAGGTTTTAGGCCCTTACATTAAACTTACCAAGGTGTGGTGTCTTGAGTCACTCAAGGTCCCCCTCTAACCACTCCTACTGCCTTCTCTCTTTCCACACCCCTATTTTTCCCCAAACAGGTTAAACTGCTACAACAGTAATTTCCCCCTGCACTCCCTCACATAGCCTAGAAAATTATACCCTGCAGCTATTAATTTATCCTGCAAGTGTATAACCTATAGATTAAAAATAGCCTAAAAATTTGGTGTTAAAAGAATAAAATCTAAATACAGCCAAAACATTACCTTAACATACCATAAGCTCATGAAAATACTTGGAGTCAGTGTTAGCCCCACTCCACTTGCCCTCGCTGCACTCAGGCTCAATCTGCTCCCCTCCCTGCCCCCAATTTTCACCTGCCCCCACTACTCCTTCATATAAACTACACTCAGCCACTCCCCTCATACAAAGATCCAATCATTGAACAGCACTCCCCCACACCCATTTTTTCTTCTCTTCCATTCTTCCACACCCTGTTAGCACAATCAGCCATCAAATTTGGCCCACCCCCCCTAACAAAATGTAAACAAGTAAAAAATACTAATTACTCTAATGCCTATTCTGTTTCTGTTTTACCATCTTACTGCCTACGAACAAATATTTGACCATGGTATTTACTACCCACAAGGTCAAACAGACACCCACGACTACACACATAACACCAAACACAGTGCCATCCACAGCAAACTGAATATATGACCCTCAATAATATATCACCCCTGTAAAACCACTAAACACAATCCTAAAGACAAAGTCTATATAAAACTAATAAATTCCTAAAGCTTAGAATATCCTGTCACTATAACCTTATAACACATGGGGATATTCATCCCAACCCTGGCCCACCCACACCCAATAACCTCCACTCCCCTACTACAACCCCCACAGTCAAGCTACCCCTTTTTACTCCCACTAGCTCCCTCCTAGCATTTCACCTAAATATTAGAAGTATTAACAATAAGATTCCCAGCCTACACACCCTCCTAGCAACCCACTCCCTAGACATTATGTATCTTACAGAAACCTGGCTAAAACCTAGTACTACCGACAATGAGATACTACCCCCAGGATATAATGTACACTGGTTAGACATTGCTACTAGGAAAGGAGGTGGGATAGCAGTCCTTTACAAAAACACTCTAACTGTTAATAGAGACACCATTCAACCACCCCAATTCAACAATGCTGAACTCCTCATAACCAAATTACAGATTAACCAGTACAAATGTTTAAACATGGTCTGTGGATACATTCTGCCAGGCAATAACTTAAATACCCTGGAAGATATACTGTACTACCTCAGCTCTCCTTTCCTTTACTAATGCCATAAACAATAACAGAAATGCAATAGGCTAACCTCCGCCCTATTCCTTGACCTATCAAAAGCCTTTGACATGGTCAACCATGAACTTCTCATTCTTTCTCTAAAATCCATTTCTCTCAACACGCACACTATCCAATGGTTCCAGTCCTACCTAACTGGTAGACAACAGGCGGTACTATGGCAGGGCAAACTCTCCAGTCAGCTACCTCTCACACTTGGTGTCCCTCAAGGCTCCATACTAGGCCCACTACTCTTCTCTATTTTTATCAATAATCTTCACACTGCTATCCCTAAAGCTACCTGTATTCAATATGCAGATGATTCAACTCTCATCTGTTCAGCCACCTCCTCATCCAAACTACAAATGTTAACCCAAAATGCATTTAACACTATTGAGAACTGGCTCACCAACCAACACCTACTACTGAACCCCAATAAAACTATACTTCTACTTTTCACCCCCACTAGTAGATCTGCCAAACTTTTATTCTCTGTCACATCTAACAATGGCACCACTATCTCCCCAGATCAACACACTAAACTTCTAGGGGTTATCATACACAATAATCTCAAATTTGACCTACAGGTCAATAAAACCTTACAGACCATCAATAAGAAGCTTGGATCACTGTATAGAAACAAGACACTCTTAACCCCACTGGCTAGGACTGAAATCGCCCAATCAAACCTACTCTCTACTCTTTTATATGCATCACCTGTGCTCTCAAACCTCAATAAAAACAAACTAAGTAAGCTGTCCCATACCTACAACCATATTGCCCCAGATTTGCCACTGGCTCCACCTATAGAAACCATCACTGCCAGAACCTAAAAATTTGAATGGCTAGAACTGCCCAGCTTAATTCAATTCAATCAGCTCTTAATAGTGCACAAAGTTCTGTACCACCCTAAAGATAACCCCTCTCTTATAAATATCATTAAGCCATATTGCAACCTGAGATCTCTACGGTCAGCTGATAAATTACTGGTCCAAACCCACAAATTTAATAACTCAGCTGGTGAATCCCTCTTCACCAACTTTGTTGGCAAAACCTGGAATGCCTTCTCAAACTATATAACCCTACAATCCTCCAAAAGTCTGTTAAAAAAAACCTCAAACAGTATCTCAAATTGAACTGGCTATGCCCATGTACCAACTCCTCATTAAATTATAAAACAATAGCATAATCAGTAATTATCATAACATCTAACTACATCACCATCCTATGTATCCAGTCTTACTTGTAATTGCATCTATCCATGAGAACTGTGAAACCCTACTAGGGACTAACTGTGAGTTACAATCTTACTTGTAATTGTGTCTGTCCATGAGAACTGTGCGTCCCTACTAGAGAACATTACTAAACCAATGTACATAAGATATATTACCACTTTGTTTTTATATTCTAATTGTTTTCTAACTTCTTGAGTAACCTTTGTATGTCTATCCATGAGAATTGTGAGTCCCTACTAGGGAACACTTCTAAACCAATGTACATAAGGTATATTACTACTTTTTTATATATTCTAATTGTTTTCTAACTTCTTGTGTAACCTTTTGTATGTTTGACTATGTGGAGCTTTTCTCCCCAGGCCTCCACTGAAAATGGTCATGTATCCAGTCAGACTATCCCTGTAAACAAATGTAAAATAAATAAATCAAATAAATTGCAAAAAATATGGACATTTTAACCTTTTAAAACATTTTAAACACTTCAGAGATTATTTCAAACACTTTAATCATTATGTTGCTATTTTGGACATTTTGAATATCTCGGAAATTATTTTGAACACTTTGACATTGGTCACCTCCAAACTCTGGATCCCACCCAGTTCGGGTTTGTGAAAGGCAGATCATACCTTCTGAACCTGATCGACTTCTTTGAGGCAGTCACCAAAGCCGTAGATGAGGGTAAGGTGGTTCACACAGCCTATCTTGTCCTTGCCAAGGCTTTCAATGCCATCCCCCATTCTAGAATTATAGCTAAGCTCACTAAACTAGGTATAAATCCCTTCATCACAAGATGGGTTGTCAACTGGCTCACTGACAGAACCCACACTGTGAAAGTTGCACACTCCAAATCTGACCTCAAACCAGTGACAAGTGGAGTACCACAGGGTTCTGTCCTGGGACCTCTCCTGTTTGGTATCTACTTCTCTGAAATACAGGCCAACACAGAAGGCCTCTGGCTAATGAAGTTCACAGATGACTGCAAACTAGGAACCATAGTCGAGTCCCCAAATGATGTGGAAATCCTACAGAAGGGCCTCACTGAGACAGATGCCTGGTGTCAGAGCCATGGCCTCAAGCTCAATGCCAAAATGTGCATTGTCATTCCCTTTGGTAAAAACTCTGTACCCATGAACTACTACATAGACAGCAGTCTACTTAACACTGAATGTGTGATAAGAGACCTTGGAACCCAGGTGGACAGTAGTCTGTCCTTTGATAGTCACGTTGCCACAGTAGTCAGGAAGTCCTTCTACGTGGCACACCTCATCATAAAAGGGTTCTCATACAGGAAAAAAGAGGTCATTGTTCCCTCTACTCGACACTCATTAGACCCCATTATAGAGTACAACGCCCCTTTTGGAATGTACCTCACAAGACATCTGCAGCAGCTGGAAAGGCCGCAGAAGTACCTCGCAAAGAGGATTACTGGCCTCCAACAGATGCCCTGTGCTGACCATCTCAAAAAACTCCAGCTTTACTCCATAGCATATCGCCTACTCCGAGGTGATCTCTGCGTAACATATAAAACTATGTCAAACCCAGAGCTGTTGGACATGTTACACCTAAAGAAATCCCAATCTCTCCGAGCTACATGCTCTAGGGACCTAAACCTTGTCATCACAATAAACAAGACATGCTGGAGGGATAGATTCCTGTCCCAGAGACTTCCCATACTCTGGAACAGACTGCCCATCTATGTTAAGCAAAGTTCTTCATTAACACTCTTCAAGAAAAATCTTGATGAGTGGGTGGGAAATAGGAAATACACCCCGGGGATCACTTCTGTGTCTCTGCTCGACAGTGGCACAGGAAAATAACTTTCTTGGGTGGTGTAAGCCAGGAAACCTTGTTGGCTAGGCTTACGTAGGCCCACGATAGCCTAGTACCTACCTATGAACCTATGAATCTATGAATGCAGTGCCACATGTTTGGTGACTGAAAATCATTTGAAATTAATTTAAGTGGCTTTGAATAACCACTGACCTGTTTGTGACTTCACTCTTGATATTGCTCCACTTCTAACTGCATGCTTCGTCTTTGGATCCCATTCTGATACCATGTCGCATGTCTCATGCATTCAAATGAGACACTGAGACACGGAATGCATTTAAGTAATTTATTATAGAAACACACATCAGGAGCAGTAATTTGCATATATACTTCGAATTACATATACTTAGTGATTGACTCATTATTTCTAATACACTCACATGTGCATCTCCATTCAAGCTTACATTCACAACAGCTGACTACACAAAATGGCACTGATCTCGCACATGCTCAGTAACTTATATGCACGTGCTATCTAGCTACAGTGGCTGACTAGGTTCAATATGCACTGATCTACACTAACTACTGTATCAGTTTTCAGGGTGTATTGTCAATATGATAGTTACAAGGGACTTCTTGCTTGCTGAAGGATAATGTTGGATTTCTTGGCATTTAGTTCTATCAGCTGTTGGTTTAGGAAAGGCCCTTTTGGAGGATCTTGGTGTCCTCTGGGGAGGCTATGGCACCAATCCTGCAGTCATTTGCTAACTTGGGCAGTCATAAACCTTAACTGCAGCTTTGACCTCCAAGAAGTAAATGCCAAACAGGGGTGGCCCAAAGACTAGATTTTGGAGTACATCACTAGAGACAAGTCTTTTGGAGGAGGAGCAATAGCGCCCAATAATTTCCTGAGTTTTGTTTGTTATTTTTGATATCCATTTGCTATCATATGAGTTACATAGTGCTAACCATTTAGACTGGATAGTTTATCGATCATACCTGAGTGTGGGATGGTGTCAAATGCATCTGTGAGGTCCAGATATGCAGTGGGTACTGATTTGCAATCATCCATTGCGTCAATATCCGTCTCTAAAAAGTGGACCGGGTTAAGTAGACAGAATCTGCCCTTGACATATTCAGACTGGCTTGGGTCAAGTTTGTAGGTTATTTATGTCCTTATTTAATAATTCCATGGTAGTCCTTTCGATAACTTTAGAGATGAGGCTGGTCAGAATTCTGGGCCTATAATTTCCCAGGTCTGTTGATGCCTCACCTTTGTGTAAGGGTTGGCAGTTGCTATCTTCCTTTCATTTGGCACAAAGCATGTTTGGAGGCTGACACTAATTAGTCATCATAGGAGGTTTGACAAGTCCTTCCTCATGTTGGCCAATAAGAAACTTGGTATGTTGTCCATTGCCTTGAGAACTTGCTCAGTGGACATTTTGCTCAATGATAGTCATTTGCAGATGCAGTTCAGGAGATCAATGCACAGAAGCTTGTTTGTTAAAGATTTTTCCCTTGGAAAACTGCAGTGTTAATACCAAGGCTACTAACAGTATTATAAAACAACAGAGAAACCGCCAACTATATTAGCAACAACAAGAACAAAAAGTGAGTCCCAGCTCTACTTTCAAAGTCTGGATAATTTATTCACTGTGATTCAATATACTTTCAAAAGAAACAGTTCTTATTCTCTTAGCGCCTCGGCCACAGCCTTTACAGAGTAAAATTCTACAGTTATTAAAAGACCACTTTATATACAATTATAAAACAATCAATTAAATTCAATTAAACTATTATACAATTAAAACATGACAAAATTAATATTTAAAGGTATAGCCTTAAATAAGGCTTTGCCAGTTGCATTCCCTATTTAAACCATGGGGAAATAAAGTGCCATATTTCATGATTAGAACAGACTCCTTCTGTCTTAATATATTTTTCTGATAATCAACATTATTATAATGAAGTGGTACATGTTCTAATACAGTTACTTTCATACAGCTACTATCACCACCATGAAATAAATTAAAATGTTCTGCAATAGGACTAGTTGTTTTTTTATTCTTCACATCTCTAACATGTTCTTTTATTCTGTCTGCCAACATTCTCTTCGTTTCACCAATATAATATTTATTACATGTACAAAAAATAACATAGATTAATCCCCTACTTCTACAGGAATATTTAGCTCTGACGGAAAAATTCTTTCCATTGATTTTAACCACTTCAGTTACTATATATTTACACACTGAGCAACTACCACAAGGGAATGTTCCTACATCTTTAATATTATTGAATATATGAATCTTAGGTTGTTTAAAAACACTATGTACTAAAAAATTCTTAATACTTTTAGCTTTTTTATATGATATAATCAACTCAGTATTTTTTAAAGAGTCAATCTCCTTCTTAATAAAATTCCAGTACTGCTTTATTAGTTCATTCATAATACCAGAAAAATTTGTATGTTTTGTAACAAAAAACATTTTTTCTTCATTTACTGTATTGTTGTTATACCTACAATTATTATATCCTCTATCAAATGTTTTTATATTAAAACTCTTTTTGAATACTTTTATAAGACTATTTTTAACTTCAGTGGCATCATAGCCCCTATTAATAAACAATTTAGCTACCCTCAGGGACTCATCATAAGCTAAATTAACATCAGAATTCAGTATTTTTATTCTAATAAACTCTCCATAAGGAATAGCTCTTAAGGTATGCATTGGATGACAACTACTTCCACACATCTTCCAACTAATTTCATCAAATTTTCTATAGATGCTAGTGTGTATAAAATAATCATTAATGCCTTTAAGAGAAATGTCCAAATAATTAACTTTGGAACCCATCTGTACATCACTGAATTTTATACCATATTGGTTAACATTTAATTCATCAATAAATTGTCCAGAAATTTCATAACCATCCTTACAGATAAAAATAAGATCATCAATAAATCTATAATATTTAACAACATGTGTATTAAAAAAATGTAATTTATACAAAAACTCATTTTCAAACATCCCCATAAATAAATTTGCATAGGCCGGAGCAAAAGCTGCTCCCATTGCTGTTCCGGTCAGTTGTTTGTATAATTTACCGTTGAATTCAAAAATATTGTTATTCAAACAGAATTCTACCAATTCCAATACATAATGTGTTTTGGGACAATCGCCCAAAAAGAACTTAATGGCTTCTAACCCCCAAAAATGGGAGATGTTCGTATATAGGCTCACTACATCAACAGTAATGAAATACATTCCTTCCTTCCAACATACATTTTTAATTTTTTGAAGGAAGTCGTAGGAGTCTTTAATATAAGAAGGCAATAGCAAAACTTTTTTAATTAATATTTCATGTAATAAGGTATAAACATTATAGGTAAAAAAAACATAAGCTGACACAATAGGACGGCCTGGCGGGCTGTCCAAATTTTTATGTACCTTAGGCAAACAGAAAAATTTTGCTATTTGATTATTTCTAATAATTATCTTTTGGTCAACATCAGACTTAGTTAAATAATGTAATCTAATACCTTTCTGTAATAGGTTATAAAAATCTGTTTCTGCTTTCTTCATATAGACTACAAACAGTAGTAGGCTACTAACAGTATGTTTGTCAGAGATGTCTGTAAAAAAAAATAAATAAAAGTTGAGAGTCGCAGACTAGAGAATCCAAATAAGTGAATCAAGAAGACAGACTCATGACATCTATGAGACCATAAATGTGAGAATTTGATTCTCCTTGACAGTCTAACTAAAATATCGCTAACATTAAATAATACAAAAACTACTTTGTCTAAAAGAGACAGTTTGTACGGTTTAAATGTTTAATTAGTACTGCATTTCAAGTGTAATACTACCACAACTAGAAAATGTAAACTTTTAGACTCAGTATTCAATTACACAAATAAGTTCTAGTTCAATCAAAGACAACTGCAAAGAAAACTAAGAGTTAAATTATGCTTTCCTTGTCAATTACTTCACATTAACACATCTTCTGACTTTACTTTCTGGGTACCTGTTATTTAATTGACCATTTTAAATGTCGAATACTGGAAGTTCGCACGGGGAAGTTCAAAAAATAGAAATGTGGAAGCAGAGAAAATTCAAATTCTTTCCCAGGAAAAGAATTTGGTTGGCTGTTTCCACGGCTTTGACATTTTCTGTTCTGTGGTGCGAAAGTTATGGATTGGGTTAAGCTAAGTGTTTGAGAGTGACGGACGTTGGGGTTAGGGTGCGGGTTAGATAAGTGTGTGAAAGTGATGGACTTTAGGGTTAGGGTGCAGGTAAGGTAAGTGTGTGATAGTGATGGACTTTAGGGTAAGGGTGCGGGTAAGGTAAGTGTGCGAAAGTGACGGACTTTAGGGTTAGAGCGCAGGTAAGGTAAGTGTGCGACAGTGATAAAACGTTAGGGTTATGGCACAGGTAAGGTAAGTGTGCGATAGTGACGGACTTTAGGATTAGGGCATGGGTAAGCTAAGTGTGCGATAGTAACAGACCTTAGGGTTTGGGTTAAGGTTAGTGTATAGATAGTTGTGTATGTAAGGTGTAGTGTACGTTTATTAGGTTTTTGGTGTGCCGGTGTTGTGGGTGTGTTTTCCGGAACAGCAATTTTTTTCCCTGGAAAAAAATTTGCTGTTCTGAGGTTTTGATGTTGTCATATTTCAAACTTCCAAGTTCGAACATATGGTGTTCGAAATTTTGGAATTTTGATTATATGACATAGACCCTACTTTCCTATATCTGCCTCAGGTATTTCTTTCTGGGTAGACCCCTTAATTAAAAAAAAACCTCCTAAAACTAAGACAGATTCCTCACAATCATCTTGCAGCATGTAATCAAAATGATGGAAGAGAAGAGGCCCAAGGAATAAGCCCTGACAAATTCCTTTGTCACACAATCAGTTCTGAAGCACACTCCTGTCCTCTTTTAATATGGAGCCCTTTGCTAATTAGCTAACTTTAAACTATTTAAGTCTAACAGTGCATAGTTTAAGGGCAGACAACATATGCACAAGAATTGTGTGGCTGAGTTTATTGAGGGGCTTACAGAGATCCAGAAACAGGCCTGACAACTTGTTTCCTGTTTAGTTTGACACTAACATAGCCAATTAATAACAGCACAGTACTGAACTCATATTAATAATTGTTTTAAATATTTTAAGTGTCAGTATTGACTGTTGGCTGATATGGAAAATGCATCTGAAGACTTTTGTCATTAAGTTTAATATGGCAGTATGCTTGTAACTACTGAAAAATGATACCTCTTTGTTAATGGGTATGATATGGGTTCCCTTCTTCAAGGCGGTTATGAGACATTTTCTGATAAATCTATTTATCAAGGTAATCAGAGCAATAGCAAGTTAATATGAGGCTTTTTTAGGAAATTTGCTAGTATATCTTGCAACCGGGCTGAACCATACCCTTTAATTTTGGAGAAGACATTGCTCTTACTAAATATGCTTACCTGATAAGAAGAGTTTTTGCTGGTATTGTGTACCTGTGTGTGTGTGTGTGTGTGTGTGTGTGTGTGTGTGTGTGTGTGTGTGTGTGTGTGTGTATGTGTGTGTGTGTGTATGTGTGTAGGCAAAATGTAACATTTAGTACAGCATTTTCAAAACAGTTTGTATGTGATTTTTGGGGAAATATTATGAGGCAGTACTTATATCAGGGGGAAGCAGTTTAGTAATGTTGTTTCAAATCATTAGAGAAAATTAAGTGTTTTTTTCCTTTCTGTATATATATTCACTAGTCCTCTTTTTATACCTTTTCTGGTCATAACTGGCAGACTGCAAAGGTAAAACTTGTACTGATTCTTAACCAATGTTTTTATATTATGTCTAATTTGTTATAATTATTTAAACTGAAGCACATGGGCATTGATAACTGGGAAATTTGGGGCATGAATGGCAAGGCTGAAAAAGGCTCTAAGGTTGTTAGCCTAGTAACCTCCTATAATCTTATGAGGAGTGCTTATGCAGATTTTGAGTGAAATTTTATGGGAAGTGCTTATTAGTACCTAGCAGGACAGTATATTGCTATCAAGTTCTGGAGGTGATTACATGTTACAGTCTACTTCACAGTCATAATGATCATGTTTATGCCTGATATGCATTTGTTTGCAATATTGTACTAAAACCATGCTTTGCAAATGCTTACATCTTACACAGTTAGTTAAAGAGATAATTCTCTTTTTACATACTGAAATATCTGTCACTCTAGGTCACAGCTAATTACTTTATATACAGTAATAAAATCAGTTAAAGACAGAATACTGTACTTATACTGACTTCTCTCACTCTTGGTTGCAGTAATGTACTGAATGCACTCTAGTTCTTCAGCTATCATAGTTTATATATTATTTCCCTATGAAATCAATTAAATACACAATAATATTTATTACTTTATTCATGCTTAACAAGCTCTTCAACCAGTCTTGCTGTTCTTTCCTGCTGTTACCAACTGTAGTTAATTTGCTCCTCGGCTATAAAGGGAAGATGTAATACATTGCTGTTTATCTGTATTTCTCGTTTTTTCCCTTAGTATTACTTATATGGCCAGTACTTATTTGCAAGACATTCCATTTAATGCAGTTCTTGATTGCTATGCATTTGTTTAAATATGTATTACTCTGAATTCTCATATTGTAACAATCTTCCCTTTACTGCAGGATATAGACAAACTGATACACTTTTGGTGAAATGTGTTTTTTTTTTTAAATATTATGCTTTGCAAGTAATAGTTTGTGAGCTGTGTTCAGGCAGAAGCTGTACAAAGAAAAAAATGTGGCAATTCATGAAAGTTTTAATTTCTTTAGATGTATAAAAATGTGTGCTTTGATAGTTTTCTGCCTATGAATTCTAAGCAATTAAGGTGATAATTTAAAAATGTATAAAGAGGTAATACAACCGGTCATTTCTCACTAAAGTACATGCTGGAATTCACTTGACACTGCAACCCCCACACCCCCTTCCCCAACTGTACTCTGACTAGGGTGTAATGCGTGACTGAGAGTTTAGCATCTTGTATGTGCTGTTAATGTATTGTGGAAGAAATTACTATCTTTTACAATTATTATACTAATACATATTTTTTATGACCTACAAAAACAAAATCCTTTCTTTACAAAAACTGCCCGCATGGAATTTAACTAGTACCTAAGGTGTTGTAATAGGAAATGGAATTATTAGTGAAAATACAAGTATTTATTTATTTATTTATTGCTTTCTATATAAGTACAGGAACAAGTAGTTGCAAGTGTATTCATCCAGATGTCTGTCTGTGATTTGTAGACATATGTATCTATTGAGATATATACATATATATATATATATATATACAGATTATTTTAGATATGTTACATCTGTATTTATACATGCAATTATGTTATCACATAAACATTCCTATGTTTGTAAACATATGCAATTCTATGTACAGATATGTTTATGCATTCTTTTGTATTATTATACTAGCATTACAGATACAAATTTATTCTACCAAATGCTTTCACTTATACAACCTTCTCATAGTTTATTTTGTTAAAACTATGTTTAATATGAGCAAAAATGATAATGATACTTACCATAGAAATCTGTCAGTCTCACCACTACCTGGTCAACACATTCAGCCTGCTGGTCAGACCTATTTTTCTGTAGGTCATCACACCTGTGGTGACACTGGTGGCCAGAGTGGGTGATCCCTGTTAGAGACGACAAGTACTAACCTAGCTTCTGTCAGATATCAATCTTTTTACAATCAGAACCACATGTGCACACATGGATCTTATCCAAACACAACTCCCTAAGAAGGTAGACCACTATTAAGGTCTCCTTATCTGACCAACTTGGAGCATGACCTCATGCCTACACAGGTGCTGCTATCATTCAGTGTCATCACCTGAATGAATAAAATATGAGCCGAACTGTGTTTCACAGGTTTAGATTCAGTCCCCCTGGGGTGTGACTTAGTTAACCACAGGGACATTAGACCAAGTACTTTTATTACTGAAAAGATTTGTTTAAGCAAGAATGCTTTGTTACATACATGCTGGGAACTGCTGAGGACTCCTGCAGACTCTGCCACTGTCATCAGGGTGTTAACATCAAGTTAAGAGCAAATGCATAAATGGTTGTGCAAATTCATGTTACACATATTTCTTCTACTGAATACCTTCACTTATGCAACTTTCTCATAGTTTATTTTTTAAACATGTTTAATATGACTGAAAATACTACTACTACTACTATTACTACTACTACTACTACTACTACTAATAATAATAATAATA
This sequence comes from Protopterus annectens, assembly GCF_019279795.1. NCBI lineage: Eukaryota > Metazoa > Chordata > Ceratodontiformes > Protopteridae > Protopterus > Protopterus annectens. The sequence continues at coordinate 746,942,678 of NC_056734.1, read as the reverse complement.
ATACTTACAAAAGAACTCTGTCAGTCTCACCACTATCTGGTCAGCCTGTTCAGCCCATTGGTTGGACCTATTTTTCTGTAGGTCATCATACCTGTGGTGATACTGTTGGCTGGAGCAGTTGATTCCTGTCAGGGATGACAAGTGCTTACTCAACTCCTGTCAGATATCAATCTTTTTCCAGTCAGAACCACATGTGCACCCCTGAGTCTTATCCAAATACTACTCCCTAAGAAGTTAGACAACTACTAAGGTCTCCTTGTCTGACCAGCTTGGAGCACAGCCTCATGACCTTCGCAAGTGGTGTCATCATTCTAACTGCCAGAACCACAATGAAGAAGGTATGAGCAAGGGCATGGCTTGAAAGTTTAGATTCACTCTCTTTGGGTGCGACATTACATTAACCAAATGCAATTAACCAGCAGGGGCATTAGACCAGGTACTTTTATTATTAGAAGGTTTGGTTTAAGCAAGAATGTTTCATCACATACATGTACATTCTCACTTCAATTACATAGTGGATGAAAAAAAAACAGCATGCAATCATCACTTTCTTTGTATTACTTGCAATTGCTGGGCATTACTTTAGCTATCCTTTTTGGAGTATTACACCTGAGTACCAGTTATTCATGCATTAGATCAGCAGTATTTTTTGGGGGGTATTGCAGAAATACATATTCCTATATCTGTGTATGATTACAAACATTTATGAAATGTTGGGTGGTCTGAGGTGAGAAAGTGTCCAGATGACAGATGATGTTGGAAGAGCAGAGATTACACTTCATGATTGTACAAACTGTCATGCATATGAACCCATTTTGTTTCTTCTAAATACATTTAGATTTGAGCATATCTGAGGTGACCTGCTCATTTCCATAGTATGCTGGGAACTGCTGAAGACTGCTGTGGACTCTACCATTGTACTCAGTGTGTTCACATCAAGTCAAGAATGAATGCATAAGTCATTGTACAAATTCACATTTTAGACATATTTCTGTGAATAATAGAAATAAATGCAAAAGGGTCTAATATGCTTACTAAACATGTAAATTCACATGAATTTATGTGAACCAGGTTCAACACCACCATATTAACTTGCAACTGCTTGAGTAGCAAATGACTTAGGAAACCATGGACTTTTTAAAGAAAGGACAATTATGCAAATATTGAAATATAATATGAAACACTTCAAAATGATGTAAAATTAGTGAGTTAACTTAAAGTAATGTTTATTTTACTGATAAAATGGGCATATTTCCATGGCTTTAGTGAATAATGTAAAGCTGTCATTTTTAAGTAGAAAATCATTACAGTAGCAAATGATTACTGATCACTGAGAAAATCATTTACTTTGGTCTCGTTTAGTGATTATGCATACATGTGTTTTAATTGGGAAGCAACAAAGTGATGAACATACCTGTGTCTTTACTTGGAGATTTCTGAGTTTCACTGCAGGGATATAGACAATAGGCAAGAGGGGGCTGGAATGTATTGCAGAAAACTGGCAAAGGAACCAAAGTATTGGGAGCAAATAACTTGAGAGGGAAAGATGATAGAAGGGAAAGATGCCAAAAATTTATTTGGACTGCAAGTTAGAGGTTGCCTTCCTGGTCAAGGATTGATATCAGAGTACAGGCAAAGAGAAAGAAATGGGGGGGGTCCTTAATGATAGACCAGCACTGGTAGAGTGTTTAGTAGATTCTGGAACAGAAGCTGCCATTAAAAAAAAGAATAATTAGTAGAGCACATACAATATTACATGATAACTATAAGAATCAATCAGAGGAGGTTAGAAAGGATTAGGAAGAGATACTGGATGAGCAATTCTCAACAAAACAATGGGAGGATACATGTATGTCTCCCAAATATGCAACAAACTCCATAAAATTTAGGATTTTTGCTTGGAAATGTTTAAGTAGATATTTTTATACTCCAAGTAGACTCCAGAGAATTTTTCTTTAGGTAATTAACAAATCTTGGAGGTGAGACAAGGAAGAAAGAGGTGATTGGCACATATTTTCCGGGAGTGCAGTGAGTTGGTGGACTTTAAGGATTCCCTGCAGGATGCACTGTCAGAGATGCTGGGTGGACAGATTAGTGTGATGAGGGAGATGATTTTTCTGAGCTATGATACAGAATCAGAACTGCCTAGACATGGTAAGGCCTTGCTGTGTCTAATTATGGTGGCTGCCTAAAAGGCAATTACTAGAAAATGGAAATCAAAATCTAAACCAACTCAACTAGAAGTAGTGAATATAGTAACAGAGATAAAATAACTGTAACTGAAATCTTTAGAAAAAATAGGAGCAAACTACATAGGAAAATGGGAACTGTGTGAACAATACATACAGGGGAGGAATAAGGTTTAAAAGAATGCAGGACTTAAATGAGCTATGTAATGTTTGACTGAAAATGATTGGGTAGATTACAAGTGATGTATAATGTTTGCAACTGGTAGTGTGTCTGCATGGTTTGTGATGTAAAATGCTTGCAACTAGGATTGTGCCAGTATGGTTTGTTTTCATTTATATAAATGTATGATTGCTTATGTCATAAGTGATGGTTTAGTAAAGATGTTTCTTGTTTAAAAAGGGCAGGGATTGAATAATTTATGTAATGTTGCTTAGGTTATATGATATATATAGCAATATATGTGAAACATAATATTTGTTAATTTTAACTTGTTAATACAGTTTGATTACTTTTATATAAATATAAATATGCCTATGTAATTCAATGAAGGTGTTTAAAAACAAAACAAAAAAAAAAAAACAGCAGAACGGCAATACTATCCTTCTCAAAATTTTTTATTGCGTAAGCGCTTTCGTTTAGACCAATATCCAAACTTCTTCAGACATTGCTTTGCTGAATGCAAAAGTTTTTATACACACCCAATTAACTAATTAATTAATATAATTAATATAATATAAAAAACGTCATCAGCTCAATCAATTTTCAATGAAGGTGTTAAAAAGAATGAAAACTGAATATATTATGAATATGTGACATGACAGGGGCTGGGGGAAGGATGAATCTATTAAAAAAGTGATTGCTTTGCTCTTTTGAATGTATTTAAGATATGACATTACTAGAGCTCAGAGCACTGCCACAGAGAGTCAGCTGGAAATGGTTAGAGTTCTACTGGGTAAGAGTGAGGATTCCCATATAGAGTAGCACAACTTTTCTTGGATGGAATGAGACTTTGAGCGTGTATGAAAATATGGGGTTTATGTTACCAAACTTTAATTTTTTATAGGAGGATGGCAGGCACACTTTCATTGCTATATAGTATGGTTGCTGATTACATCAAAAGTTTTTTGTCTATGACTGTGAATTTGTTTCATTTGCATTAATGATGAAAAGCAATGGATCAAGGCAGAAACTGCATATTAATACAGTGCAAGAAAAGGGCAAATGATAAGGCAGCACATGCTAGAAGCAAGGTAAGGCAAATGCAGCTGCCAGTACCAGTACTGGCAGAGGCCCTCCAACACGTATCCCATTAATACCAGATAAGGAATCCCTTCTCTCTGTCTGTGTGGATGACTGTGACACAGACAATGATGGCACTGAAATAATCAGTGGTGGTGTGGACCCTGGCCATTACCAACATCTGCAGCAGGAAGGTTGGTTTAAAAACAGTAACATATATTTATACAGAGAAGGGAATGCTAATATGGAATGATTATATTAAACACATGACAATTGCTATTAATAGGTGAACTTTCCACATTTAGAGAGAATGACAAAGAAGGCAATGTGCATTGTAAGTCTCCCCCAAACCTCCTTTCTAAGCACACGGTAGTATATGCTATTAATTTATTAGTAATGTCTTCAAATCATTTTACAGGATCAACAGCAGAAACAAACAGTTTTACTAGCAGTAGATACAGATGATATCCACAAAACAATGGCTGTTGAACATGATAATGATAATTATATTTATGAGATAGCCCTAGGAAAGTGGCACACAGTTAATGGCAGAATCTCACGCCCCACAACATGTTAGTAACTCTGAAGGCAGTGACAGTACATCACATGTGCATGCTGACATTACACTCATGCTTGTTTAGGGAAAAAAACCCATGCACTTCTATGCCAGTATCTCCAAACACAGATGAACATTCACAAGTAGCAGCATCCACAGTGAAACCTTTAGAAAGGGGAGACAGAGGCAAGAAATTGTTCCATCTACCCTACACATAAAGCATTGGATGCCCTGCAGCAAATGTGCTGTGACATTACTAGAGCTCAGAGCACTGCCACAGAGAGTCAGCTGGAAATGGTTAGAGTTCTACTGGGTAAGAGTGAGGATTCCCAGCACTACATGATAATGGCAGAGAGTCGGGGAAATCCCATGATCACACTGATGCATAGTATTATGACACACCAAGCATCCATGGCTGCCTCCATCGTACACTTGTTAGGGCTTACCAGACTCAAGTAGGAATCAGTCTGGGAAGGTTTGTAGGATGGGGTACTGTCCATACACATGGGAGAAGATCACATGAAACTAGAAGTGCTTCTTAAGAATGTACTGTAATTACTCAGGGGTAACAAGCACAACAGATTTCATGGAGGCTACATTAGCATTCATAAACCCTAGCAGAACCTCTCATATGAGGTCCCAATCACATTTCTGCAGCATTGTCAGATCAGTATTTGTAGGATCACCTGCATCAAGTAAGTCACAACATTGGACCAACTCACCATCCAGCTCTCATGACAAACCCTCTTCAAAATTACTTGCACCAATTAGCCTACTTTAGGAGATTTGTATGGCAAATTTGATTTTGACAATTCTATAACAATTTAATGTTTAGAAACGCAGGTGACTGATTAACTTAGAGGGAAATAAGTTATTAAAAAAAAGTAGGGAAATAAGGGCATTTTTTGACCATATGCATTTCATTCCTGTAATGGTACTGCTTAAAATCTTGTTGTATAGTGGAAAGAATGGTATATGCAGTGATTACCACCACTACTGCTTTATGGACTGACATTCTTGCAGGCAGTTATCTACAACTTAAAAGTAGTAATAAACAAGTTTCTGTAGAAAGACTAATAAGAACATTTGAGATTGAGTATCCTGCAACGTAAGCAAACACTGCACCACTTCACCCTCACCACTGCATGAATGATGATATTTTTCATCTCTGAAGCTACAATTTATTGTGTATTACATAATAAAATAATCTCATGTGCATTACCTCAACAGACAATGTACTTGTAACTGAAACAACATTGCATAATATAAGAAAATATGTTTTCATACAAGTGCAAGTATGAATTAAAGTTAAATACTGAATTAACACTTTTTACCAACTGAACCACTTGATAAAATTTAGTATGAGAATACTTAGGTAAACCGCCTCATTAAAATTTATTGTGCAAAACAATTAAAAATGTAAATGCTTTTATATCTTACGACATCACTGAATAGGAGTCAGTTAGCACTCAGGCATGACTTTTAATTACAATAATATAAGTAACTGTTGCGGAATTAAAAAAATAATTATTTGCAGATGAGAAGGCATGTCAGATGAGTAATGACAGTAGACCATGAACCACACAGCATAGTCAAGAGATATCAAAGCCATGCATCGGTTAGTAATCTATGTGTTTTTGCAAGAAAGAAAACATTAATCTGAATGTCATGATCCATAATTCTGGACCATATGCTGCCTCTTTACCTGTGCAGCTGTATGCTTTGCTTGAGCCTTCCACATGGGGTCCATTACTGCTGCTGCCAGCTGGTCATCATTAGTCATAGAAGAACTGGAACTGGGAGTTGCAGTGACAGCATGGGTGACTTCACCACCATACTGGTACATAATCATGTTGTGCAGAATGCAACATGCAGTAAACATCCTGGAAGCAGTAATTGGGTTATACTGAAGGGCACCTTCAGACTCATCCAGTCATCTAAAATGACTCTTTAGGAGACTAATGACCTTCATGATGACAACATAGGTCAGAGACAAGGATGTGTTGTTGGTGTCTTCTGTAGATTCACTTGGATTTCTCACTAGTGTCATGATCCATGGCTCTAGTGGATATCCAACATCACCTGAAAGTCAAAAAAAAAAAAAAGAGAGAGAGAAATGGGGGAGAAAAAACAAAGGCAAACTGATTTAATATTCAGCTATACATTGCTACCATGAATAAATACTTAAATTCAATAGAAAAAAAACTTATCAGCAAGATGGCCACTTGGCATCCTACCCTGCAGGAAAAGGTGGTAGAGTGAGAGTGTAGGCTAGATATGGGAATCATGTAGACTACCAGGATGCTGGGCAGGGATGTTGGTGATGCACCCTCATGCACCATACACTACCTAGCATTTGATGGAATGGTATTCCTTTCTATTGCAGTACCACTACTTCTGTGGACCAGACCAGGCCTTAATTTCAACATAGGTGCAAATTATTGCACCAAGTACCTCAGGGAAATATTCCACCAATAAAATGCATGTATAGTCCTGGCTTGGACCTGAGGTGATGCAGGGAAATATATGTACTGAGCCACATGTGCCAAAAGTACATCCAGGACCTGCTGCAGTAACCTCAAGCTTGAAGTCTGTGAGATACCCAATGTGTCCTCAGTCTGTCTCTGGAAGTTTCCTGTGGCAGGTAGAGGCAAGTAGAGTGAGGGCTATGCATACCTTAGTATCCACAGGGATAGGAAGTTCATGCATTCCTCTAGTATCCCTATGGACATCATGCATGCTCACTAAGACTCTTACAATATCCTTCTCCACTCCAAACTTATCAAGTATTTCTTGATTATCAAAGTAATTGTGAGTTATCCTCTATCTATATCTCTGCCTTCTTGGCCAGTGAGCATTGTTGGGAGGAAGTGGTTTTGGCATGGCTAAGGCAAGCAGCTCACACCAGGAAATAGCAAGACTAGCAGCAAATGACAGCATTTTGTAGACTGCAGAAAAATAGGATTGGCATGACCCCCCCCTTTATATAACATATCTGTGGATAATGCAAAAATAGTGGGGAAAATTTCATTATGAATCACAAGTATGCAAGACAATGATTCATTATCATACACTGGGTTACATCATTTCTTATTTACATTATTTCATATTCTTATTTACATGTCATTATGAGTTAATTTGCCTATGTTTATTCACAGTCATCATGTAGTAATGTTAGTGGCCTCCATGAACTGTGGATTAGCTGTGCTCATTCATGGACAGTGAAGTTAGTCTTAATACATCTGCATAATGACTATAAATACCATCACCAAAAATATGACAGAACAAACCTACATGAAGTTAAAAAGAAGACAACCATCAGGCCTGGTAGCCTTTGTGATGGTTAAGATTAGAAGTCACCCTCCACCAGTTCCTCAGGTCATGAGCTTCATCGAAATTAATGAACCTTAATTTCAGCCAGAAGCACTACCATTTCTGAAGCTGTCATTCAGTTGAACCGTGTCTGAAATACACTGATACTCCTTATTTCACTTAAGTTATAACATTTAAAAATGTTACTAAAAATGTCAGTTAGTTATTCTTGTTGGAATGTAACTTTTCGGATTCTAGTAAGTAAACTGAAGTATGTGCTTACACTGGTAATTAGCATAGTGTGGATGAGCTCAAGCTTGTATCATTTGCTTTGTAATTATTTTTCCATTTGCAGTTGGTACTTTAAATAGTCTTTAATAAATGCAGTCAGTTAAACTGACCACATTAATGACATTCTCTGCTGCTTATTTATTGCAATACTAGTAGTTGTGTTTTTTTAAAACATTTTTTTCACAACAATAGTTGTATGAAGTCATTTAAAGTAAGGTCATCAGTTTTATCTGAGGGTCATGTGTAAGGTTGACTGCCTTCCCCTTAAACCCTTGACATTTATTACTTTTTATGTAAAAAAGAAAACAAATAAAAAATCTTTAAATACTGGTGGGTGGTTAAGTGGTATGGCTGATCCGCAAGTTCATGGTACTGAGTGCTAATGATGACAGTTGTGATGCCTGTACATTAGAATTTGTAGTTTTATCACTGGTAATAATCACTTTCTAATATCTGATGACACTGTTTTAACATATAAGTGCCAGTAATGTGAGAAAATGGTTAATAGTTGCATTTTTGTTATACTTAATAACAAATGCTTAATGTAGGTTCACTGACAGGACACAGCTTAGAAGTGGATGACATGATGATACGGAGGAGGATGGACATCCTATGTATCCAACAGACAAGATGGAAGGGCAGTGTAGCAAAGCCACCTGGCTTGGGGTCCAGACTCTACTACTCAGGAGGGGGACAGGTTAGAAGTGGTGCAGGAATTATGGTGAGAGAGAGGCTTCAGAAGGCATTAAGGGATATCATCAGAATTAATGACACACTCATGGCAGTCAGACTCCAGTGTAATGATAGGGCAGTATTCATAATCTCAGCCTATGCCCCACAGCAGGGTTGTGATAGTGAAGAAAAGAGTGCATTCACACAGCAGTTGTAGGACCTACTGAATAAAGTAGGACAACATGAATTGGTATTGATAATGGGTGACTTGATTGCACATATTGGGACAGACAGAACAGAATATGAGGACTGCCTGGGTCCACATGGGTGGGGCAACAGGAATAAAGAAGGAAAGGTCATCCTAGACTTCTGTCTGGCAAATGGCTTGATAGTAGCCAACACACGGTTCAGAAAGAGACAGTCATAAGACCACATTCAATAGTAGGCAACATGCAACTCAGGTAGACTTCCTCCTAGTAAGGAAAAGGCATTGGGGTAGAATTCATGATTGCAAAGTCATCCCCAGTGAAACAGCCGGCCCACAGCATAAACCACTAGTTCCTACAATCAGCTGCAAGCAGTGGTCAGAGAAGGCTCTAAGGTCAACAGAGACCAGGGTGAAGACCTGGAAGTTGACTGGAGAGAAAGTGCAATAGTTCAAGGAATTACTCAGGGCTCTAGCACCCCAAGAATAGGAGGAAATAGGTGGAGTTGAAGAAGAATGGCAGCACGTAAAAACAGCATGTGTGAGGACTAGAAAAAAGATATGTGGCCGAGTCAGGTATGGAAATAAGGTATATAAGGAAAGCTGGTGGTGGAATGCAGAAGTCCAGGAAGTCATCAAAAGAAAGAAGGTATGCAGGAAGAAGTGGGAGACAGAAAAGACTGACCAGGCTAAGAAGGACTACTGTCTGGCTAACAAAGAAGCTAAAAAACAAGTTGCAATAGCAAAGAATAGGGCATCGGAGGCACTGTACCAACTTCTGGAAAATGACTCAGTAAGTGGCACAAAGAAACTATATCAGGTTGCAAGGCAATGACAGAAAGATAAAGAAGACAGTCAGACACCGTTCATAAGGAATGCCAGCAAAACTTACTCACCAGTCCACAGGATATCAAAGGCAGATGGAAGGAATATTTCTAGTAATTTCTGAATGAAGAAAACTCCACAGAAGGTGTACTGCCCCAGAAACAGCCTACGATGAGAGAAGAAGAAGAGGAGTCCACTCAAGAAGAAGTAAGAACAGCACTAAGGACAATGACATCAGGGAAAACAGCAGGCTCGGATGAGGTCACAGCAGATGTGATAAAGATGCTGGGTGAGATGGGGAGAAATAGCACCTGCGGGTACTCATAGCAGTGTGGAGAGAAAAGCGCATCCCAGATGACTGGAGAATAAGCATAGTAGTGCCAGTGTACAAGAACAAAGGGGACATCCACAACTGTGGGCAGTAGAGAGGATTCAAACTCCTATCTCACTGCATGAAAGTTCTGGAGAGGGTGACTGATAAATGGATACTCAGAGAAGTAGAATGTAAGATGGGAGATGAGCAGTTCAAATTCAGATCAGCATGCAGTACAACTGACCTGATGTTTGCAGTGAGACAGATACTTGAGAAGAAGTTAGAGATGATTAGAGAGTCCAACTGGGCATTCATAGACTTGGAGAAAGCATACGACAAGGTCCCAAGAAAGTTGATCTGGGCAGTACTGCAGTGGTTTGAAGTCCCCAAATCACTGGTAGAATTAGTGCAGGCTATGTACAAGGACCCGATGACTTAAGTACAAACAGTGTTTGGTCTCATAGAGGGGTTCTCACTGGGCATTGGTGTACACCAGGGTTCAGCTGTGAGCCTACTGCTGTTCATACTGGTGATGGACTGCATTAGCAAACAGGTTGGAGGAGACAGATCAACAAAGTTGCTGTATACAGACAATGTGGCATTACAGACAGACTCTGAGCAAGAATTCAGCAAAGGATAGGAGAATGGAATACAGAACTGAAGGCATGTGGGATAAAACTAAGCACAGATAGACAGTGATAATAGCAGCAAATTGAGGAAATCAGAAAAAGCTGAGAATTTAGATAGAGGGGAAGAGAGTGGAACAAGTAAACAGCTTCAAATATCTGGGAGGGATGGTTGAGGAGAAGGGAAGTGTAAATGAAGAGGTCAAAGCTAGAATAAGAGGGGCTGCACCCAACTAGCAAAGAGTTTCAGGTGCAGTCTATTTCAGAAGAATTCCAAAGAAGCTGAAAAGTAAAGTGTACAAGACAGTGGTGCAACTGTACTACTGTATGGTACAGAAATCTGGGCAGTAAAGGCAGAACAGCTGAAGAAGCTAGCAGTGATGGAAATGAAGTGCCTAAGAAGGGTGGTAGAATGCACATTGTCAGACAGACAAAGACATGAGAACATAAGAGCAGAAGCCAAAGTAGCTCTAACTGCAGAAAAGACCAAAGATAACAGATTATGGCGGTTTGGACACATGCAGAATAGCAGTCTGGTGATGAAGATTTGGGACAGACAAGAAGAAGGCAAGAGGAAGCGAGGATGTCCAGCAAAGAGGTGGATGGATTATGTGAAAGAAGATCTGTGACAGTCAGGCATGAGTGTTGAAGAAGGCGAGAGTGTGACACTGAATTGAGAGAGATGACAATTGTTAACATGATAGCCTGACCCCATGTAAAAAATGGGAAAAGGGGGCCCAATGATGATGATGATTTTGTTATACTGTGTGAATGTACCTCTGATATGATGAAGTAGCATGAGAAAGTAAGATTGACAATTGTGTTTGTGTTAAACTGTGCAAGTGTATCACCTAGAAAGGGACTGCCACGTTTCTTAACTCTATTTGTTGTTAAAAAAAAATAATAATAGGAATGGTTGAGAAAGTTAAGGCAAGAGGTAATATACTAGTGCAGTACAACTTATAAGTATGTTAAAACCATCAATACTGCATAACAATGCATGACCCTTTAAACAGTTGATAACATTGGTGGAGCTTATTTCAGTACAGCAGAGAGAATCTTACCACTGCATATTCCCTTGGTCATTGGTGAGTGCTAAACTTGACAGTTGCTGCAGGCTCCCTGACAACTGTATGGATTAGGACACACAGAGATAAAGAGTAGTGAGCACCATTCACTGTGACTGAGGTGACAAGGGGTGGTGAGATGCTGTTACCCATGTAAACGGAGATGAAAATGCGGAGTATGATTAGGGTTAGGGATAGTGGTTTAAAATTAGGGAGGGTGTTTTACCATTAGGATTAGGGACAGGAGATTAGGGTTGGAGAGGAGGTTTTATAGTTAGGGATGGGGTCACAGGATTAGGGTCATGGATGGAGTTTTAGAGTTAAGGACTGGGTTTGAAGGTGACAAGGAAGCCATTAGGCTAAGTTAATGGTTAACTACAGTTCAGCAGCTGGCATGGTTAACTAATAGCCACCCTGAGCTGACAGTCATGTCCTCAATGCTCATGTCTCACTCACAACTGTGTGAACCAAGGCAGCATGTCCTAATCTAGACATTTACTGTCTGACCAATTTTTTATATCTTCCTTAAAATTGTATACAGTCAGACATGCATGTAGAACCACCATTGTTCTACAAATAAAAATATTGTGGAAGGTGCTGCTGATACCAAAAACTGAAAAGAAGATGTTTAATGATCATAGAAGCTGTAAAAAACATTTCCCCTAAAACTGTGGTGACTTAAAAACAAAATAAATTCTAAGTATTAATATCTATGGCAGAAGAAAGGAGATTATTGATGGTCTGTTGCCAGCAGAGAATAGTGGAACAGTTGAATTACACATTTCTATATCTCTGTGAGTCACAGCCATTCCAGCAATACAAGGAACAGATATATGAGTGTGCATGTGTTTGTGCGTGGGAGGGTTACACAACTTACACCATGTCTGGGCTAGCTATTCAGTGATCTAAACATTGTGTCCAGACAATTTTTTCACAGCTAATGCTCCTCCCTGACCCCATGTGTAAATGGGGGTGGGGATCTTTGATGCTGATTATTACATTGCTTCTTTCATGAGCATGTTTAGAAAGCTGAGCTGCTGGGTAGCCTGAATGAACACACTCATCTGAACAGGACAGCTCCCTTAATGTCCTGATCAAGCAAGCTCATCATTTGTAACAGTTAATTCTGCCAACATGGTACAGATATATACTTAAGGTATGTGTGACTTAGTATACGTTATGCATATATATCTCATTACAAGTTATGTATCCACAATATCAAAAGAAAAAAAAAAGTATGGGGGTGCCTCCCTCGCCACTCATTTTACATTAAAGTTTTTGTTACACAGAAGTAATCAGTCCTATACTATATCTGGATATTAGTACAGGACCGATCACTAAAGTTTTTGTTAGTGATCAGCCCTACACTAACATACAAATATAGTAAGAGGACTCTGAAGGTGGAATCTGTCTGGTGCTGTCTGTCAGGTGCCAGGATTCGCCATATCACACATGCACTCAGGTCTCTCAAAAACAGGTGCTGTTATGACTCTTTCATAGTCCATGTTGGTATGAATGACTTGAGATGTATCTCTCTGGGCTATATGAAGAGAGACTTGACTGAGCTCACAGACTCTGTGTCTCAGGCAGGTATGCCCCTAGCCTTAAGCAGCATTTTACCTTTACCTAGGATGATGCCTCAATACAGACAGAAAATGATTGACTTTAATAATTGACTCAGGTTCTGGTGTCATTCTAAGGGGTTACAGTATCTGTCAGCCTGGGATAACATAACAAAATGACCAGCTAGCAATCTGAAATGGAAGTTTAATGAACGTCCACATTAAAAAACGCACATGGTTAAGCACTTCCATTAGTAAGACATCCTCAGAACCATGAGTAAAACTGAAAAGACAAGCTTTAAAAATGGTGGCTAACCCCCCCCCCCCCACATAACAGAACCAATCAGGTTAATGAAATAAACACCAATCAGATAAAAAAATGCAAATGAAATGTGAAAAAGAACCAACCATAAGTCTTTCCCAGTCTGAATGCCAAAATATTACTTTCATCCAGTAGTTAAACTCTAACTGGAAGAGCCAACCAATGAGGTCATGATAAATTGGCACCAATCAGATGAAAAAAGATTGTGCCAATTTACCATGACCCCACTGGTTGGTTCTTCCAGTGAGAGTTTAACTATTGGATGAAAGTATTATTTTGGCACTCAGACTGGGAAAGACTTATGATTGGTTCTTTTTTCATATTTCATTTGCATTTTTTTATCTGATTGGTGTTTATTTTGGTAAACTGATTGGTTCTGTTATGGGGGGTGTGTTTGTCCACCAATTTAAAGCTTGTCTTTTCAGTTTTACTCATGGTTCTGAAGATGTCTTACCGACGAAAGTGCTTAACCATGTGTGGTTTTTAGCATGGACCTTCATTAAATTTCCATTTCCGATAGTTAACTGGTGGTTTTGTTTATTTTATTGGTCTGTGTTCCAGTGCTGGTTTGGAGCTTGTTTTTTTACTTAGCCTGGGATAACATGATTGACAGATCTCAATGCTTCACCAGAGATGGTCTTCATCTGTGACCCCTGGGATTTTGGCTACTGGCTAATGCTCTTGCCCCACTCATAGTGCCTTTTTTGGGCAGTATCTCAAGGACAAATTTCTCGACATAAAAACTCCATCTAAAACTGAGTCTATATTAATTCAGCAAAAAGTCCCTTCAATGAACGGCATTTCTTCAGAAATTAGAATGTAAGCGGCCAGTAACAAGATGTAAAAAGCACAACAAAACAAAAATAAATGTAGATATTTATTGGTCCAAAACTGGTTTCAGCAAACCTGCCTTCCTCAGTGGGATGTGTAACAAAACCCATATAATCATATCATTTATATAGAAAAATCCCTCCAATGAAAAGTCAGCCTCACATATTAAGTCATTTCCTATAACAATTATTAACATATTTACCAAAAAAGTAAATAAATAATAATAAATGCCATCATATTGTAGAATAAAAGTCACAAATTTTATACATTTTATAAATGTTATAAATTTTATAAGTGATCATTGAGCCCCGGTGAAAAAAGACCCCTCAGTTTTATAATCCAATATTTCTCTTTTTTATTGAGAATCGAATGCCAACCTTGTCTATTACTTATGTTACCATGAATCCTATATATAATCATAAAATAAAACTGTGCAGTACAATGAACAGTACAGTATCTATATAGTACATTCGTCAATCGTTTATTGCGTATATCACTCTGATGCTCCTACATACCAGTGGGATTGCATTTTTTCCACTTCAAACATATTAGTACTGGAGGTGCAGTACATCATCTAGTAACTATTATTGGGGATAGATTGTTAGGCACCTTTCCCTATGGCCATTGCTTCTCTTGCCAGTATATAAGCCCAAACAATTCATGAGTGAGAACACCAGTCAGGTTTTTGATACCAGATTTTTTGGGAACTGTGGAATGGACTGGGTAATATATTTAGTGACATGTACCTTTTCGGCTTTCTATATAGGGCAGACATCACGTCCTTTGCGTCTTCGTATGTTGGAGCATTGAGTGATATACACAATAAACGATTGACGAATGCACTATATAGACACTGTACTGTTCATTGTACTGCACAGTTTTATTTTATGATTATATATAGGATTCATGGTAACATAAGTAATAGACAGGGTTCGCATTTGGTTCTCAATAAAAAAGAGAAATATTGGATTATAAAACTGAGGGCTCTTTTTTCACCAGGGCTCAATGATCACTTATAAAATTTACAAAATTTATAAAATTTGCGACTTTTATTCTTCAATATGATGGCATTTACTATTATTTGTTTACTTTTTTTTGGTAAATATGTTAATAATTGTTATAGGAAATTACTTAATATGTGAGATTGAGTTTTCATTGGAGGGATTTTTCTATATAAATGATATGACTATATGGGTTTTGTTACACATCTCACTGAGGAAGTCAGGTTTGCCGAAACTGGTTTGGGACCAATAAATATCTTACATTTATTTATGTTTTGTTGTGCTTATTACATCTTGGTGCTGGCCGTTTATGTTCTCAACTCTGACTTGGTTTGACACTGCACCTGCCATACGTGCAGACATTTTTCACTGCATTTCTTCAGAAATGCCATTCATTTAATCCCACTCATGTGGGGGGCTGCACCCCCCAAACCCCCCTGCTAATTATATACCAACACCAAGATTGCACTACAGTGGAGAAAGGCTAGATTTCCTGATCCTCACTGTACTGCAATCTCAGTATGAACAGTTCAACGAATGGCATGCTTGATGTAAGTGCACCAAAAATGACGTTAGCTGAACTGATTTTTCACTGTACTAATGGGGACCCTCTATAAACAAACTCAAGGTTGTGCTGCTAAATGCTAGGAGTCTTAACATGAAACTGCACTCACTGGAAGCAGTCCTCACTTTGAAGGCATAGACATTTGTGCAGTCACAGAGACCTGATTCAAGACTGTGGAGAACACCCCAGCCATAACAGGCTACACCTCTTTCCACATGTTCAGTCCACAAACAGAAGGCATGAAAACTAAAGCAGGCAGTGTATCGCTATTCAGTAAAGATAAATACACCTTCAGACTGATTAAACAGTATGATTCCCTGGAGATACTTCAGGTGGAATTAACTGTTCAAGTCATTGCTAGCTACAGGACCCCCCTCCATGAATCAGGACACCCTCTCTGTCTACTTAGATCTACTTGAGTCTATCAAGATACATCTGAGCAGCATGGTTTTGTGTGACTTTAACTACACATCCACTGACTGGGTAACTTATTCATGCTCTAACTCACTTGCCCAAAGGCTCCTTGATTTTGTTAATCCCAATGCCCTGGACCAGCTGGTTGACACACCCACAAGAGGTGCCAACATCCTGGATCTGGTGCTTACAAATATGGGGGGACCACTGTAGTACCCACACTGTGAGATTTTCCTAGTAAGATCTGACCACAAATTGAACTCATTTGAAGTAACTATCTCACCTATCCCCCCAGCAGCAACTAAACTAAAAAACATCCCCAAAACAGATTATAACCTCTTACGGGATGGTATAAATAGCTTTACTGCACCTTCCCCTTCAGTTTTACACCAATGCTTTATACAAGCACCTGTATAAGTGATTTGACTTGGATGTACCTGACAGCACCAAAACAAGCTCCTCAAGGAAGAGCAAATCTGCCTGGATGACAACTGCCATTAACAGGCTTTACAATAAGAAGAAGAAATTGCTGTCTAAGAGTAAGAGAGAGTGAGCCCTAAACTGGAAATTCTCCCTCGTCAGCTTAAACAAGCAAATAAAACTTCTTGTGAAGTCCTCCAAAGCAATCTGTGAATACAAATTAACTTCCTCAACCATAAGGCATTCTTTATTTTCATTCCTAACCTAAAAGGAAAGGCCTAGATTTGTGCCAAACTGGTAGTTAGTGATACCACATATATTGAGCCTGTGGGCATAGCTAACCCATTAACCAACAGGTTCTGTGAAAACTTCACTCCCCTGTCCCCATCACACATACCCCATGACATCCTCTACCTTGTATCTCTAAAGAGCAAGTCATAAACACCCTTTCTAAGGTAAAAAATACACAGCATCTATGGGTCCTGATATTATCCCAGGTTGCTTCCTACATGGACTCAAACAAGAATTCGCAACACCACTGTGTACTCTTTTCAGTCATAGTCTAAGCACCGACTTCATCCCAGCTGAATGGAAAACAGCCATCATTACCCCTCTGCATTCAGCCTGGGAACTATAGACCTATTAGCCTGCCTAGCCTTATCTGCAAGGCCATGGAGTGAATCTTCATGGACCTTATCAACAAAGATATAAGTGATCTGCAAACACTTGATCCTACTCAGTTTGGATTTGTGAAAGGGAGATCATGCCTGCTAAACCTGGTGGACTTCTTTGAGATAGTCACCAAGGCTGTGGACAAGGGGAAATCTGTGCCTACAACCTACCTAGACTTAGCCAAGGCATTTGACACTATCGCCCACTCAGGCATCATTGACAAACTCACCCAACTAGGTATCAACCATTATATTGTTAGATGGGTCACTAACTGGCTCATTGTTAGAACCCATATAGTCAAAATAGGGGAATTCACCTCTAACAGTAGACCTGTAGCCAGTGGTGCTCCACAGGGATCAGTCCTGGGACCTCTAAGGTTTGGATTCTGTTTCTCCGAAGTACTAGCTAAAACTAAAGGTCTGTGGCTGACAAATTTTCCTTATGACTGAAAATTGGGAGCAGTCATAGTATATCCAAATGATGTCAACATCCCAAAGTCATGGCCTTAAAGTCAATGCAAAAAAATTTATTATCATCCCTTTTAGTAAGTGCAATGTTCCTGCTAACTACCACATCAATAACAACACCCTCAGTGTGCACTCAGTGGTGAGAGACCTGGGCACACAGGTTGACAGCAACCTTACCTTTGATCAACATGTCTCCACAGTGGTCAGAAGGGCATTTTATATTGCTCATCTCATAAATAAGGGCATTACATCCAGAAAAAAGAAGTTATAACCTCTCTGTACTCTTCCATCATCAGGCCAATAATTTACTACAAGGCCCCTTTTTGGTATGTACCTTTTGAAGCACCTGCAGCAATTGGAGAGAACACAAGGGTTCCTCACAAGGAAAATTCAAGGTCTTCAGCATCTGCCCTAAGTGGATCATCTGAAATCACTCTCAGTTTGTTCTGTTTCATACAGATTACTCAGAGATAATCTATGCTTTGCATATAAGGCAATCTTTGACCCTGCTTTATTGGAAATGCTGCATAAACGCAAGTCAAATGGTACACAGATTACTTGCTCTAAAGACCTTAACAAGGTATGTGACATAAATAGAACCTGCAGTAAGGACATATTTGTCTCCCAGAGGTTACCTCACCTTTGGAATGGACTCCTACTTTATGTCAAACAGAGCACCTCATTGGACCTCTTCAAACACAGTCTTGCTGATTGTATGGATAACTGTAAATTCACCCCAGGGGTTCGACCTGTGTCCTTCTTGGACAGGGGAAATTGGTGCTGATTGTGGAAATAAGGGTAGAACTTGGCTAGGCTTGTAAGGTCGCTAGGGCCATTAGCCTATTAACTTCCTATAATCCTATGAATCTGCATAACTAAACTATTTTTTTCATCACTTTTTCCTGAGACTCTCTAGTTTGCATGAAATGTTTTACTCCCATCCTGTATCAAAATATGATCATCTGGGAGAAGATGATGTGTGAAAAGATAGTTCCTACATGAGGTCTGCTGCTTGCAAACAGAAGTAGTTTTCATAGAGCCTTGTTTATCTTTTATGTAGGATGTGGAGAAGAATGAAGAACAAGGCAGAGGAGAGATTATTCTGTGGCTGTGAAACTAAAAACATGACTGTGTTTTATTTATTTTTTATGGGGTAAGCCCTCATTCACATTTGAAATTGCAACTATCTCAGTGGACTTGTGAAAATTATTTCTACAGAAATGGAAGTTGGAGAGTGCCATTCCTGTTTCATCTTTCTTTTCTGCAGCTCAGGTAATCTTGCTTCTGAAGCAAATAACTGAACTATACTAATATGCCATTTTTTATGTTTTTTTTTTCATTCATCTCAGTCTCAACCAGGTCCTGAAGCCCAAGCTGCTGACTTGCCATGCTGCCATGCACAGGGGGCCTTCTGGAATGGAGTCACTACTCCCATCCTGTGAAGTGCTCCCTTATAGGACAAGGGGTGATGTTAACCATTCCGTACCTGGAGTTATTGAGTTTCAGGTTTGATGGACACTTCTGAACCAGAAAAAACAGAACAAAAAAAAAGGAAAGAAAGAAAGAAAAGAAAAAAAAAACAGAGAGACAGACAGATGAGACAAAAAGTGACTCAATTTCAATAGCAAAAATCAGAGCAGAAGCATTCTTATTTAGTAATGTTAAATTACCAATAGCTAAATATATATTGCAATTAATAATGTAATCAGTAAATAGTGACAAGTACTGGTTCAGATACAGGAGGTCAGTTTTTCACTTCTAAATTATTAATCTTAGTAATACTGCATTTACTTTACCATGAGACAATAGCTATATTAATTTCTGTAATAAAATTCCAAAACTCTTCTGCAGTTAAGAAGCGCAACAGAAGATGTGACAAGTACTGGTTCAGGTTTAAATCTGTTAGCTTTGCAAAAATATTAATCTTAGCAGTACTGCATTTATTTTACCATAACTGAGTAACTACATTAGTTTGCATAACAAAACTGCATAAGTCTCAGTGAATATGTATTTACTGACCACTTCCTATAGCTGTAACTCTGTAATTATGTAATTATTGAATTTCATTTTATTTTATTGTATGTCTTTGTTTGATTTCCTACTTGATGTTAAACCATACTTACAAGGCTGTCGGACCATTATGCTCCACAATCTGCTTATACCGATCGCAATCATAACTCACCTCCTCAGCAGCTATGAAAACATGGCAGAATGGATCACTGAACCTGAATGTGTAAGCCATGTCCTTTAAATATCTGTAGCATGTAATATTTCTGAGAGGTTTCCCCGTTTTGCCTCGGTAATGCTAACCACTTCTTCTCCCATCCTGCATTTTATCCTGTCTTCCATAACTTGTATATTAGGAAAAGCAGCATCTAACTATAAATATAAGCAACATTCCAGAGCATGAATCATAAGGAAATAGTTATGTTTAAGTTCTGACTATGAAGTAGTAAAGGTATCCATCTGGAAAAATAGAAATGTTATACATACATTTGGAAAAAGGAGGTAATGGTGTGCAACTGAAATTTTTACAGGCAGTACTGAACTTCTATAGCTGATACATTCACAGGACTCAAATACTTACACTGATGGGAGGGTGACTAATGCATTCATATAACTATTGGTGAAAAGATTGCTGCTCTGGCAACTTTAGCAGATAGCTTCAGGAAGGACCAAGACTTCCAGGTGTTGCTGTGCTTATAAACAGTTTTTAACTGTCCAGTTTAAGCTGGAAGGAATTATTGCCATTAATGATCACTTTTTTAATATGGGCATGTTGGGTATGTTGTAATGTTACTAGCAATATGATATTTCAATGTTGTTTTCATCATTAGGATGAGCTTAGAAAATATATATTATTGATCATGGCCTGAAGCATTAATGCAAAGCTAATAAATAATATGCTGCTCAATAACTTCCTCTCCCTCCTCTTCCTCCAATGAAGTCTGTAGTGTCATATGATGTAACATTTGTAGAACTCTGAAAAGTTTTGGAAATCCTCAATACAGTATCAATACCATTTTCATATGTCTTAAAGAACGATGCTGCAATAGTCTTTGATGGAGTAACATGTAAGTAATGCATTTTTAAGTAAGTTTTTGTCTAAGATTTTCACCAGACAAACTGAGGTATAACCACATTAATCCAACACATGACAGATGTAGTAGCATCAACAACATGTAATGCTATTATCTCGTGTTAAGTTAATGAGATGCAGTTTACAACCTTTATTTATACCTAAACAAAAATGGTAAAATTTACAACAGAAACACAGGGGGGGAGGAACAACACCTTGGCACGGTGTAGGAAAAGAGCTAATGACATGGAGGGATGTGCCAGCACAAAGACAAGGCAGAATGCAATTGCCCACAGGAGCACTCATGGTGGACCTCCCACTGCCCATTCTTTAACCTGCTATTTATATAGGGTGATGACTTTAATGCAAAAGAGGATGGTGCATGAATCATTCAAGGTGGTGTTGACCTCCATACTTTCAGACACCTCTAGCATCTACAAAAAGGTGGTGCAGAAGGTAAGTATATGGCTAACAGTCCTACCTTCAGGATAAGTGTACTTCTCATTGTATCTGCGCATGTATAATCCTTAAACATTTCTTTATCAGATAATGCATTAATGTCAGCTGTTGTGCATACTCTACAGACACTGTATAGCAAGTGTGGATATCACATCTTTTATACAAAGTCTTATACCCATCACAGGTAGCATTCACCATTCACCGCATCATTATACATGCCTTAATAGAATCGCCAGCAGAAACAGTCACATGTTCTGCTGCACCACAGCAGGATGAAGTTGACAACAAAATGGCTATAAATGATGTCATTACTCTCATATTCATGGCACAAAGTCAGGACAGTGGCACAGAGTTACAAAGTGCACTGGCAGGGCCCCCTAACTCCCAGTATGTGGACAGCAGTGTAGTCAGTGATTCAGGCTCACACACACAGCATAATGATGAAATGAAATTATAATAATGCAGGTAATATCACACATTAGAATACTTGTTTTTGTGTACAGTTTGAACCCCTTCATGAAGAGCCAACCCCTTTCAGGGTAACTGTATCCATTGTTACATCTGTACTCAGGTGTGCCAAGGCATCTTTCACTGGTAACTCCAGAGACACACAAGGCATTCGTTGTCCAGTAGCAGATGTGCAGTGACAGGCTTCATCCCCAGGTTACTGGAAATGAGAGTCAGGTAGAAATGGCTAGAGTGCTTCACAGTATACATGAGGAAATTTAACCAGTACATGGGAATAGTGTAGGTCAGGAAAAATGTCATGAAGATTCTCATGCATGGTATGGCTGTACACACTGCATCCATGTCAGCTGCCATACATGCAATATTAAGGACTTATCGGACACACACACTGAGAACACAGCTGGACATGGACAACGACATGTCCACATGTATGGTGGATGGGTAGGCTGTACATAATGGCTAAACCAAGAAATGCTGCAGGCATTCATATGAATTCCTCAAAAAAGAAACAGCCAAACCTCATCAGATTTCCATAGTACATGGTAGAACCTCTCAGTCAAGGTCTAGGTCCTTGTCAGCATCATGAAATTCCTCTGCATCCAGTAGATCCCATCACAGAAGCAGCTCTGCATCAAGCTCACATGCTAGCACTTGTTCATGATCTTTGTGACCATCACTAACACTACCTTTGCGGACATTGTGTGTGACGCTTTCCAAATAGATAAATAGATATTTTTTTATGGCAAAACACAACTGTATTAGCAAACATATAAAACAGTTAATCGGGTTAAACGTCACATGCAAACCTAAAAACAGAATCCAATCTTATTCCATATATCATAATATTAGGACACTTCTTAAATACAGACTACATAAAAAGGAAGCTATCTACAATATTTCTGCTCACATTATAATCAATCCAAAAATATATGTGAAGTTCCCGGCGAAGTAAACACCTCATAGCCTCAAATGAAATAAAAAATCACAAAACGTATATAAACAGGCTAGAAGGTGACCACGGAAATATGTTCTCCTGATAACAAAGAAAATGTGCAATGCAATCCACTCAGAATGATAAAACAGTCTCCGTTATAGAAAAAAATGGTTTTATAGACATATACAAAGTTAGCGCTTTCACAAATGCTTCTTCAGACCGTTATTTTTTTTAAAAATCCTTTCAATCAAGCTTTTATATCAAACCCTCACGTAATAAATGAAGTAATACAGACCAATCACAAATGTAAAGGTACACCATTATTTAAAAGCTGCTCTATGCGCAGTGGCGGCTGGTGACTTCAAACCAAAGGGGGGCTGCAGGGAACAGCTAAATGGGTGGGGTCAATGGGAAGGGGTGTGGCCAACTAGAAAGGGGAGGGGCTATGCTCAAAACCACAAAAACTGTAACTTTAATTAAATACGCTGCCCTGGGTGCCAAACCGTCAATATGCGAGTCCAATCAAGATAAAATGAAGTGTAGAAGAAAAAAAATATTTCCGTGCATTGGCTGCATGACAGCTTACTTAAAATCTAGATGGAAACAAAAGGTTGTGAGGCATGAAAAAATAAATTACTTTTTAAATACATTACTGGAATGCCATTCAAAATCAAGTACAAGAAAAAGAAGCAGCACTCAACTCAAACCACTTCTCCTTGCACTGCAGTTCTAATTATAATTTATATTCAGCTTTGTTAAAGTACCAAGTAACATGCTGAAAGTAGGAATATCTGTGATGCCCCACTTGTAAAAATGTTTGTTATCCAAAAAAGACCTGCTGCCTGACAACTATCTACTTGTATCATGGGGAAAACATGATCAAAGTAAAAAATGAAAAGCAAACAAGAAACAAGCTCAAGATACATTGCTTAAAGGATTACTGCAAAGGTAATGGACCACGCATGATAGATTGGCATTCTGTTTGGTTTACAGGTAAAGCTTGCAAAGATGACTGCAAGTCTCCAACAAATGTAATGAGCTTTCTTAAAATAATGTAATCCTGTCCTTTATTACAAATACTGTAATATGCATTTCAATACCCAAGGCTTATACATTATCTAGTTATGAAAGTATTCTGTGCATGGTAATGGCAGAAAGGCTTTCAATGTTGGCAATTATTTAACAGTATGCTTATTAAAGCTTACTTGTATCTTACAGTCTCAGACAAGCTTACCTGATGGTCATTAAAGCATTGCTACTTAAACACAGAGCAGCAGGCATTTTCTGAGTAATAATAAGCATAAATCAACAGTATAAAAATATGACAGAAACCAGAACATTCTGCAAAATCAAGGACTCTGCACATTTACACTGCATAACTGCTCCTTGCCTTGCTTGGACACATCCAGAGTCACACTACATGGGGTGCAACAAGTATGTCACAATTTGAAATGTCTCTGACTGACTGTGATGGCCCTGACACATTTGTCATACCTCTCAACTTCAGAGCAAGAAATCTGGGCAAAGCCATACATAGAAGTGGGACAAAGGCCCAAAAATAAGGACATTTTTTAAATATTGCTCTTATAAACTTAGAAAGATAATAGAATAGTAGGTCTTGCATTAGTATGAATTTTCTGAACGGTATGAAATCGGAAACTCAAATGTCTGTCATTTTCTAACTTCAGTCTTTAATGATGTGCCACTAATTTGCCAAAAAAATACAATCTTATGAAAAATAGAACAAAAATGTGATGCAAAAATATAAAATAGCCACACAACACAGCTGGGAACCTGTCAAAGAAGGGACACTTTTTTAATATTAGTACTGCTAACCTGAGCAGCTGACAAAATAAAAGAATCTACATGCATTTCTGAAATAAAAGTAATCTATAACTCTGATTAATACAGTTATTTCTTAGTTGTAAACCCTCTACGTTTTCTTCCAAAATTGCCATTTTGCATCGAGATTATTAGGGAAAGAGCAACATTTTGAGCCAAAATCGGGGACAGTTGTAATAGTATTGGGTAATATACATTTCAGAGCTCCATGTCCCATATCTTTTCAGTTATCAAATGGAAATGCTCCTTAAATTATTTTTAGTTAGTATTAGTATGCATTTCAAAACAAAAAAATATAAACCTTTGACTATCCCTAGGTGCTACAACTCCCTTTGTATGAAACAGCTCACTATAGTGAGTACAGATTGTTTAGCTCTCATACAGTGTGTGTGTGTGTGTGTGTGTGTGTGTGTGTGTGTGTGTGTGTGTGTGTGTGTGTGTGTGTGTGTGTGTGTGTGTGTGTGTGTGTGTGTGTGTGTGCATTTTATACGCACAAACACTTTTATATAAATATTCATATTTTTCTGGGGGAGAGACTGACAGTACACATTTCAGATGTGAAATGGTCCATGAATTCTTTTACCCTTAAATTACCCATGCTCAATTCTCAACATTTTATGCAAAATGGGTCATTATTGCAGAGTACCACATGCTTGTTTTAGCTACTAAACCTGTCCATATCTTGTAACTATTTTCATTTTCCCCACCTCTTTTCACCCTGCTCTCACAACTGATATAGGTGAAGCATGTTATATTATCTTCAAACTAAAGTCCGTTATTTATTGTTTAGGCAATTTTAAATGTCATTAGTGCATCTGTAGCTTTGCACACATTAACAGACATGATTTAGTTAGATTTATAGCTAATCTCATTGTGAGCTTATGTTTTTTTCTTTAGCGATAGGTTTTCATGACATTCTCTCCCCAGGCAGGGACTGAACAACCTGATATCCCATCCTTAAACTGGTGAGCTCTGCACCACAGCAAACATCTCTTGTTAACACTGTGCATCTTACAAAGTGAACACACAAATGTTAAAAATTCAGTGCCAGAACTTTATCACCAATATACAAAATTAACTCCTAACAAAATGCTGCTTCATTCATGGCCTATTGCTGATTTTTAAGCTTCTTTTTCATTGTGCTAAAGAGTAGACAAACTCTACAAAAATACTGCTTAAATCCCTGTGAAGCACACACTGCTGCTAACTTACTGTTCTGCAAAACTGTGAATCATTTGTCTTTTCTTCTTGATACTAAAGAGCATACATTCACTCACTGGCAAGCTGCCAGCACTGAATCTGCTGTTTCATCAGAGCTTCTGCATTCCCGCAAATTTATATACAAGGAGATTCTTTGCCCAAGACTGGGAATAGAGTATTTAGTCCTCTGGTCACTCGTGTGTACTAAATGTCATTTTTGCCTTATGCATGGGTCTGTCTGCTTAACTCCCACTCTTAAAGTGGCAATGTCAGTAATGCAAGTGCCTAAAATAAAAACAACTCTATTTTAGGTAAATGAAACCGTTTCTTATTCATCATTCCTTACCTAATCTTTCTTAAGGAAAAGGCTCCTTCTAAACATAAGTGTTAATGCTTTAAATAATGTCTTACCTCTTCTGTGTCAGGACTTAAAACAGACTTGACTAAAGATTTTGCAAGTTCAAGCACTATCTCACTCTGCATTTCTGCCATCAACTATAATATCACTTCCTTTCCACAATCATTAAGGATACTAAACAACCAAAAGCGTGGTATCCATAAAGTGAAACCATACTGAGTTAATTTTGTCATCATGCCATCATTAAGAAGGTACCCTTTTAGGTGCACTTAACTTACCCTTTACTCTTCTGCTAAAATAACCCATCATTAAGTATATTATCCTGTGGAGCTTTCAACATGCAATCATATGTACTCAGACCAAGAAATATACCTTTGGTGTACATCTTCACTCTCTTATCACACCATTTTAATTAAATGAATGACTATTGTATATATACAACCATAGTTACTCTTACAGCTATCAAATCAGGAAACAAGACTATAGACTCTGTAGGCTATCCTTGACCCACCCCCACAAACAGCTGACACTGAAAGCAGTCCTAGATAAAAAGACCTTTTACACTTCCTATCTGACAGGACATTTGGCACCTGCAATACTTTTGCTTAGATAGTTGATAACTTATCAAAAATCATTTCATACCAAGAAATATACAAGAAAACTTTACTGATTTATAAACGAGCATCTGGAAACATGCAACTCCCTTCTCAACCAGCTATTACCAGAATAATAAGTCTTAAACAATTAGAACTAGATACTATTGGATTTAGGTTCAGCTCAGTGGCCTGGAATTACTTTAGTTAAAAACTAAAACTGAAATCTGCACTGACTAAATCAGTTATGCATCCAAAAGGATAGTTAGAGTTTGAAATAACATTCCATGGAAAACTGGGACATGGTGGCACTAAAGGACACTGCATTCAAAGAATAAAAGACAAGAAATATATGACTGCTTTTTCTAAAAGATACATCGCTTATATTGAAAGATACACCATCATATATAATGTATATCACAAGCACTGCTGACTTTTATATACTAAGAATAATCAGGCTTGGACTTCTCCTTTTAGCTGCTTTCATAACTCAGTTCATTTTAATACTTTGTCTAGGTGGCACAAATGATAAAGGTAGATACTAGATACACCAATCATTAAAGTAAAACAAAGCTGAAGATGACTGTGACTCCTTATATGATCTATGCCTTTTGAACCCCTTACCCTTACCTTTGTAACATTTGTAGAAATTTATGATCTTAGGGGTACTCACTGTACTCTACTCTGGTCTTCTTCTTCTTCTACTTCTTTCTTCACTTCTTCTTCAGCACAGCACCAAAATATAGGCCACCCAAAAAAATATATAAAAATAGGTAAATTCTTCCTTCCCTTGTCAGTCACGACTCACAACTGAAACTGTTTGATTCTCACTCTTTTCCCAGCACATAAAGCCCGGGAAGAGAGCGACAACCAATCAGCAGCATTTAGCCCAGCAAGCATGTCATGACGTGCCTGCGGACGTCGCAGTCCGAGCCCCTTCCAATTCTATGCGGTTTGGAACCGCATAGACTTCTGGGCATCACAATGATGCCTTCATTACTCCTCTGGGCTGCAATGAAAACAAAACAAAAAAAAAGCTGTTTTAAACCGCCGCAGCCCGAGGCGGTTAAAGTGTGCAATGCGCATGCGCGTACTTCCGAGTCGCGGACTAGAAATTTGTTTTTAAAGTACAAAAAAAAGGTTTTTTTTTTTTACATTATTTTTTAAAACATAAACAATTTCTACTATTTAGCTGAGGGGGCTGCAGTCCGGCAGTCCGATGCCACGAGCCGCCCTGTCTATGCGTTTATAGCATTTATACAAACTGATGTCAATTAAAAACAGTATATATGCAGCCAATAAAAGCACAGCAAACTGTTCTGAATGTATAAATGCATACATTTTAACAACATATGAGTTTATATCTAAACTTAAAAAATATGTATGTTATATATACACATATACCCAAATGCAGCTCAGCAATGATTGTATAAAATGGTTAAAAAATAATAATAAAATAGCTCCATCTAAACTTGCAGATATGCTCTTGCGGCAGTAATCATAGAAAAAATAGTCTATAGGGCTTGAACATGTTGCAATTCTTAACATCCAATATGCCGTCCTGGGTCTAAACCCATACAATTAACTAATACCATACCGGCAATGACCGGATGCGAACCTCAAAAAATAACCATCAGCCAACTCACTATCATGCCGGTATTAGTCAACTGCCAAGAAACATACAATCCAAATATATATGGGTGGTGAAGCTATGTTCCGACCCTATAGTTAAATGCATATACTTCATGAATTATAATATCATGTCCTGCATCCATTTGGTGTAAATTTTACTATCTTTTGATAACAAGAGATAGATAAATAAAATGTATTTTTTCTTATTAATTCTATGCTAAAAAATATATATATATATATATATATATATATATATATATATATATATATATATATACAGTAAAAAATTTGTCAATACCATATAAGCCAAATGTGCATGCATATTAACACACTATGGCTCGAAATTGTGGTATAGTACTGTATTCCATACTCGCTATATGTCTTTAACTTCTAGCGTCACCGTTTAACCTATAATGTACTGACTTATATAAACCATATTGACAATAGTTGTGTCTATTCCAATAGTAAATGCATTAATATGTATTATATGACTTCCTGAAACTGTGTATACCTTATAATACATGTGTTCAAATATTACATATACTATGCTATCCAAAAATACATAAAACAAACAACATGCATTGTATATTTTCTATAGTCACCTTACTGTCCCTGGCATACAATCAAGAATATAATATCATATTATACCCAAACCAAACCTGATCTTATAAAATGTGTATACACATCTGCAATAAATAGGCAACAATAATACATATAATAATAATTAAATAGGCAACAACAATACATATAATAATAATTAAATAGGACTGTGTATGTCCTGTTTTCTACCCTAGAATATCTAATATCTAGGTAAAGGTGTATATATATATTTCAAATATAATCTGCACAGTACAAGGGATGGGGAAGTTACCTCACTATTTTACATCTAGCTTTCAATATAGGCTTAATGGAGGCACGTTCGTTAAGCCCTTTCCTTTTATCTGCCCTCAGCCTCATAATCCAACTTACCTCTTTCTTCTCTGTGCGGTTGCGAATATCACCTCCCCTAACTAGAGCTGCAACATAGTCAATTGCCATAAATGAAAACGTATGGTCTTGCCCTGCATTAGCTACATATTTAGCCAAGGCATTATTCAAATGTTTAATTCTAATGGCATATAGGTGTTCACGTATTCTTGTTCGAAATGTTCTATCTGTTTTGCCAATATAATAGGATTTACATCGTTGGCATTGGGCCAGATATACTATATGTGCAGTATTGCAATCAGCCGAAACACACACGCGCGCACACACACACACACACACACACACACACACACACACACACACACACACACACAGCCCTACAAGGTGACTGAAGTGAGATTAGAACCCCTACCTACCTACTATAACACACTATAGCTCACAGTACATATTGCACACACTATTGGTTAAATCTGTTGTACACATGGCTGCAGCCACAGTACAGGACTATGCAAAGTGGCCTTGTATTAGACAGCATGTGTGGCCTGCAGAGTTAATCTGCTTTATACTGTTAGTGTATCTAGTGTCCTAGCTGTGGGGTGTGTGTTAATACCCTTGCTATGTGTGTACAGGTACCAGTTCCACCATGTCTGTCTGGTTACAGTTTGCTAGGTGGACAATTGATCATTGAAAATATAGCCTGGCCAAGTCCTGCATTGACACCATTGCACTTTACACCACCTGCTCACCATTGTCTGTGTACAGGATGAAATTCCACAGGCAGAGGGCTCTGTGTTTGGCGGTTCTGTCATCATGCGGCCTTGGTTTG
Organism: Protopterus annectens; assembly: GCF_019279795.1. Lineage (NCBI taxonomy): Eukaryota > Metazoa > Chordata > Ceratodontiformes > Protopteridae > Protopterus > Protopterus annectens. The sequence continues at coordinate 746,912,810 of NC_056734.1, read as the reverse complement.
TTACCATCAAACAACTGCTGTGTGTGGAGGTGCAGATAACCCCAACATCCTGCATGTATGTGTGGACATTTGTACAACCCTATACATATATACAGATGTAAATGTGTGTGTGTGTGTGTGTGTGTGTGTGTGTGTGTGTGTGTGTGTGTGTGTGTGTGTGTATATATATATATATATATATATATATATATATATATATATATATATATATATATATATATATATATATATATATATATATATATATATATATATATACATATAAGGGATGCAACTGTAGCTGTGTGTGTGTGTGTGTGTGTGTGTGTGTGTGTGTGTGTGTGTGTGTGTGTGTGTGTGTGTGTGTGTGTGTGTGTGTGTGTATGTGTTATGTGACTGTGTTATATAGATATATGTGGAGGGTCTAAATCACTCAACACCTTTATGTAGCTCTAGATTTATATATATATATATCTGTGCCACATATGGATAGATTGGGTAATCATGTGTGAGGTAAATAGGTAGAGACAGACATGTATACATAGCTACCTGTATGCACACACATCTTTTCATATATCAGTTCCTCAGGCAAATGAAGCATCAGACATGGGCTCAGGTTAGTTAAGTGTAGGAGCATACCCAGTGTGAGTATCAGTACTTATAAGGTGACTCCAGGCCAGACCTACCTGTACTCCAGTTCGGGATTTTGTGCGCTGCAGCCAATTGGCTGCTGCACCTGATTCAACAGTCAGATAGAATGTTCACAGAATAATATCTTGCAAAAGCAGCTTCATGAGTTAATGGTAGTTTGGACATTTCTTTGTCATTTCCATGTTCTGGACAGTTCCTCCACTTTTTAAGGATATCTTATTGAATGACAAAGCTGTCTCAACTGGAACTACTGTTTCTTCAATGTCACACTTAACTTATCCTATTTTTGATAGCCTTTTCTGTCTTTTTGTGGAAATGTATTCCTTTTCCATTTCCAAACTTGAAAATTCTACTCTGTACATCAGTTTGTAACATCTTTTCCACCTTCTGATGATTCTGTTTACTGATAAAGCTGTCTATTCATTTTTCTCTGTAGACATTGCATATGCATGCAGTATTAATCACAGTTGACCTCAAACATTCTACTTCAAAGAGTTCAGCATCTGAGACCATATCATAGGAAATAAAGTTAAGTTGCTGCCTTCTTTTTCTTAAGATATTTTGCTTTCGTCCTTAATTTAATATTTCTTCTCTTGATGACATACATCTCATTTAGATCTTATACCATACTTTTTTAGTGGATTTGTATCCAGTAATGGGGATCTCCCAGAGTTTTTTTGTCTGTTCGATTTCCCATTTTGTTTCTGTTCAATCGAATATGCTTCATGCCAGCTTAAGTTACTGCCCACTGGAGGTCCAGATGCCTTTTTGCCTGAATACATGCTTTAGAGCTGTATTCACTGAAAAGTTAGTTTAATACATGCTGTTAATTCTAGCTATCTAACTTTTGCATTTATTCATTTGCATTTTTTATTTGAATTTAAGCATGTAGTATCTAACTTCTTAAAGGATGTATGGTGCCTGGAGCATCATATTATATGTATCTGTAGATCAGAGTGTAAAGTGTGTGAGCTTGTATCTTTAAGAAGCATGCGAGGATGTACCTGCACTTATATAACCTGCACACATCCACAACCTTAGTGCCATTTTGTAGAAGCAGCTAGGGAGTGAGCATGCAAGATCTTAGTCATTAATTGTATATATTACTTAAGTTAGAGTCAATAGTTAACAGCAGTAATGTGTTTGTATCTAACAAAGCTGCCTGAACAGAACCCATGAATACTCATTTATTTGAGTCCTAACACGAAAGCGACATGGTGTCAGAAGAATATTCTGAGCCTTGAGGTGTAAAGACAACAGTGAAGGTAAACCTGAGAGAAAAGTGCAGAAACATAGCCAGAAAGAATCAAAGATAATGAGAAATAACACAAACTGTTTACTCAACATGAAAGACAATAAAGGGGCTGTGATTCCCCTGCACTGGCCCAGTAATCAAGGAGCCTCAGTCCTCCCCACTAACACCAGTGAGAGATGTGCACATTGGGAGGATAACAAGTACACACACAGTAAAGTACAATTTCATTTAAGAGCAGAAAGATCACATTCAGTCTGGGGCTGGTTTTTCCCTCTCTCTCCAGATCTCCAATAAGACTCCCCACTGGCAAAGCTATAGGGTTCAGATCTCAGCTGAGTGGTCAAGCCAAATCCTCCAGCACCCTCTCTGCCCAACCAGTGCTTTGTGTCCCTGCTCAAGTAGCTGACATACACATACTTTGAGATTTGATCTATATACAAACACACAGACACTCTTGTGGAAGGCTGGCACAGGTTCACTACCTATGCCCCCTTCTGCCCAGACTATACGGTAGTACCACCTGCCACCAACCACCTCTATCAGCTACTCTAAGGCCCATACAAAGGGTGAACAATTCTACTGTGTAATGTTACTATTATCCAAATGGTAAGTGTGCCCAAGACTTTAAGACTATTTAGGAGTGTCCTGTACAGTGTTACTAAATACATGCAAATACTCTAAAAGCTTATCTCTAAACAAAACTAACCACAATTTAAAGGTTTAAAAATAATTAATAATAAATAATAACAGAACAAGACAATACTCAATAATTCAGAATCATGGGAAATACTTTAAACATCTAGACTGATCTTACTATTTCCCTATCTATATCTAAGAGAGATACTATGATCTAAGTCTTACTTACATAGCCAGGCAGATACAAGTGCAAAATGAATGTTTACAGATCCAAGACAAGATACACATCGCACAGACTTTCTCTCTGAGCTAGTTCTTAAATTAATAATACACATTACTGTTGGGTTCGCTACATGGTATCATTCTTGCCAACTCTGCTTTTAGTTTCCAGACCAGCAAAAACTTAAATATAACACTTCAGTGCCAAGAATACTTATCTCTTAGAAGCTGACACTTATCTCTTAGAAACTTGCCTGGAACTGGAAATTATAAAACTGTTAAACACCTTTACATTTGAAACCTGCAATTACCTCTGTTTCCACACAACAGAAAAACCTACAACTCCAGACATTGTGTCTGCTTTGAGTTGAAACAGAGATAACAAAGTCATAAACAATTTCTACTTTTTTTCTTAGAGTTTGCAAGTTAACTCTGTATATTCCAGCCTTTACCATTAACACATACATTTGCATAGGCATGCAGTTTATACACATTTCTGTTTTTTTCCAGCAGGGTGTACTGTTGTTACATTCTTGAAGCTCAGCACAGGACATATAGTTTTCTTACATTTCTAAGGCAAGCATACAAATCATATTACTATTAAAAAATGACATAGAATTATTTACAAAATTCTAGCTAGCTGGACTGGCAGCTTTCACAATTCTTCCTCCCTCGAGAACTCAAGCGAGTTTTTCAAGTGACCCTTGAGAAATGTTGCTTGAGATGGTTGAGTCTACCTAGGAATATGTTACCCCATTCCCTGTCTTGAGACCCCATCTGGGTTGGCATTGCTAACCCCACTGCAGTGCTGCACTGACATATCATATGCCTGAAACTGTAGGCTCCAGCTTAGTAACTTGGCATTTTGATGACTAAATCAATGTAGCCATGTTATGGGACAGTTGTCTGCAACTAAAATGAATTTCCTTCCATACAGATAAAGCTGAATTTTCTGCAGTGCCCACACTATGGCTAGACATTCCTTTTCTGCATCTGTGTTGCATTCCTACCTGAGTTGAAGCCTACAGCTGATATAACCACTGGGTGCTTTTCTCCTGCTGAAGAAATCTGGCTAAGTACAGCCCCCAATCCATGGTTTGAAGCATCTACCTGTGCAACAAATTATTTGCTGTAATCTGGACTGGCTAACACAGGGGGTCCTCCCAAATCTCCTTTAAGTTCTGGGATGCCTGCTCACATGCTGGGGTCCACGCTACCTTATCTGGTCTGTTTTTCCTTGTCAGGTCTGTGAGGGGAGCAGTTATGGTACTATAATTGTGGACAAACTTTCTGTAGTACCCTGCTGTCCCTAAAAATGCCCTCACTTGCTTTTTGCCATGCCTAAATGGCTTCTACTTTGACTGGTTCTGGCCTGATCTTACCGTTCCCCACTCTATGTCCCAGGTAGGAGACCTCAGCCATACCCACCTGACATTTGCTGGGCTTAATGGTCAACCCTGCCTTCTGTAGTCTGCCCAGCACCTCTCTGATATGCTGAAGGTGCTTCTGCCACGAATGGCTGTAGATGGGAATATCGCCTAGGTAAACAAGGGCAAAATCTCGTGCCCCTGCTAGGATATGATCTACCAGCCTCTGGAAAGTCACCAGAGCATTTTTCATCCCAAAGGGTACCTTTGTGAACTTATACAAGCCAAAAAGAGTCACAAAGGCTGACCTCTCTCTAGCACTGGTAGTCAAGGTCACCTGCCAGTAACCCTTGGAAAGATCAATGGTGGTAAGATACTTAGCCCCACCCAGCTGCTCTATGGCTTCATCTGTCCTAGGCATGGGGTAAGCATCTGACTCTGTGTGACTGCTTAATTTCCTCTAGTACACACAGAACCTGGTGCTGCCATCCTTCTTTGGTTCCAGCACCACTGGGGAGGCCCAGGGACTGCTGGACTCCTGAATTACCCCTAGTTCCAACATTTCCTGCATCTCCTCCATCAGAGTCTGTTTGACTCCCTCAGGTACCATATAAGGGGCCTGCTTAACTAATTCACCCCAATGGAGCTCAGGAAGTTTGCACTGTAACTTCCAATGGGTGGAGCCAAAACCTTTTGACAGAATGAAATTATGTCCTCACATTTCAAACAAATGTTCATATCTCTGGAAACATAGGGGTTACAGAAGAAGCATGTATGACAAACTCTTCAGCGCAAACTATTTCTATAGTGGTAGTATTCTTTAGGTTCTACATATTAAACTAAATTTTATAAGTCACAGTAAAAACAGTAATTATTACATTTGTAATATTTTGTAAACAACTTAGAACATTTCAGAAACAACTCAAGTTACACACATGCTGTCAACAACATTTTATTCGTCTAGCTGAGAGCTTTCAATTCAGGCTAAGGAGTTCTGTCTGTGTTACTTGGTTGTTGAGATATTTAGAAAAATGGCAAAATTGTATCTATATAAATTAATATCATAAAAAATAAATTAATATCATAAAAAACAACAGTTAATATCTATTTGGCTGCATTAGACCAAGGTCAAATATTAATGCAGTTGAGTTTGCTTTTGTGTAAGCTTTAAGATAAAATCTTTTAAAACCTTGTACATATAATGGTTTTGGAATTACTAATATAAATATGAACAAGCAATATTTGATGCCTAGAGGAGTTAGTAGGAGTTAACTGCAGATGCACCTGGAGGTGTCACTCAGATGTAATGGGTTAATAGGCCTTTGGGGTCCTGTATCCACATGGTGTTGCACCAGGTGGGTGCACCCTGGTTTCCTAGTGAACATGTCCCCAAACTCCTGTATCACTGCTCAGATTTCTCAGGGGATAGCTGCTGGGACATTGCTACTACTTCCACTGAGGTGTCAGTCCAAGCCTCACTGAGGAGATCAGTCACCAGATCTCCCTCAGACTCCACCTGCAATCCACTGCAAATACTCAGTACACGAGCATCCCTATCATGGTAAGGTTTCATCATGTTAACATGCTACAATGTGTGCCCATGCCTCCTGACTAGCAGTTGTACCATGTAGTTAACATAACTGACCTTCCTTACCACCTAGCAGGGTCCCCCCCAAGCTGCCTACAGTTTGTTGTGTCTGACAGGAATGAGAACCATTACCTGCTGCCCTACAGCATACTCTCTAGCTCAAGCATTCCTGTCATACCAGACCTTTCTCTGCTGTTGGGCTTCTGTCAGGTTCTCCTGGGCCAAGCCCATGAGTTCTCTGACCCTTGTCCTGAGGTTTAGGTCATATGTCACAACAGACTCCTTGTGGATTCACACTCACCCTCCCACTCATCTCAAATTAAATCTAGAGGTCCACTCACCCTATGCCCATGGAACAACTCAAAGGGTGAAAAACCTGTGGATTCCTGGAGAACCTTTCTGTAAGCAAACAACAGATGGGGCAAATATTTGTACCAGTCCCTCTTAAACTGGTCTCCAAGTGCCCATAGCATGGTCTTGAGTGTATAGTTTAACCTTTCAACAAGGCCATTATTCTGGGGATGGTGGGGGTTGTTCTTTAGGTGTTTTACTCCACAGTACATCCCATACAAACCAGCAGGTCTGACCATGAAATTGGCACATCTGTCAGTCAGTATTTGTTTTGGGAAACCTACCCTGCTGAAAATCTCTAACAAAGCATTTGACACATTTTCTGCCTCAATGGACGACAGAGCAACTCCCTCAGGGTATCTTGCAGCATAATCTACTACCACTAGGATATACTTTTCCCCATGGAATGTGGAGTACTCAGAGGCCCCACAATATCCATTGCTACCCTTAGAAATGGATCCTCATTCACAGGCAAAGGCATCAAAGGAGATTTCACCTTGTCAACTGCCTTGTCTACCTTTTGGTACTGCTCACAGGTCCTGCAGTACCCTGATACATCTCTGGAAATCCCAGGCCAATAGAAGTTATGCATAATACGTCTCTTTGTATGTTTTATGCTCATATGACCTGCAAAAGGAATGTCAGGGGCTATGGCTAGAAGTGCCAGATGGTAGGCTCTAGGCACTATCAACTGTTTGATTCTCTCACCCTCTAACCCTCCCTCAAGGGCCCACTCTCTATACAGTAATCTTTGTACCAGTAAACAGATTCTCCCTTTTCTTGAAAAGCAGGTGCCTCACTAGCTACCTGCCTCCGGCCTTGTAATGGAGGGTCTGAGAGCTGAGCCTGTCTCAACTCTGTTTGTAACCCTTCCCAGCTCCCCTTCCACAGGAAGTCTGGTATCCTCTGACAGCGGCGCCTCACTGTCAGCCTGGGTACTACTACTCACCTCTGCCCTTGCAGTCACTCTGTCCAAGGCAACATCAGTACCCAATAGCGGCTGTGGCTCACCTTCAGTCTCACTGCCATAGGGTAGCTCCGTCCCTGAAGTAACCACCTCACCAGTCCTGGCTACAAGTATGCGGTCTGTCTGGGTCTCTCCCAGGTTACCAGACCCACATGCTTGTCTCCAAGCCTGACTGGGTGTAATTGCATGAACACATGGTACTGCATTATCAAAATTCTTTGCTATCCTGACATCTGCAAGGTGGTAGTTTGGTACCCTTGTTGTCTCAAGATAACCTTCTGTTGGCATTTTGTCACTCCCACTTACTGTCTATCCCACCTTTTAATCCCCACCTTACCTCCATGGACATTTGTATGCTACATGGCCCCACTGGTTGCATTTAAAGCATTTAACCCTAGGTCCTGGACATGTACCTGGACTAGTGACTTCCCCTGCTACTGGCAGATTCTGTTGGGGCAGTCTGGGCTGCCCACCATGGGTTCCCTTAGTTCCATGAGCAGAACTGGGTGTCCCTTTCCTGTGCAGGGATGCCCTGCTTGCTTAGGTATAGGTCTCCCTTCTTCCCCAACTCATCTACAGTAGCGCTTTGTCTATCAGCTAACCAGATCCTCATGTCCTCAGGCAAAGTGCTAAGGGCTTGTTCCCTCACCAAAAGGTCTGCCAGCCCTTCAAAAGTGGTGATATGATATAATATACACTCACACACCTATGAAAATAAGAGCTTAGTTCAGCAATATATTCATACACACTTTCATCTGCCTTGCGTCTATGCTTACAAAAGTTTTTCATAAGCTTCAGATGTTAGCTTAAAAAATTCAAGCAAACAATTTTTTACAGCATTATAATTTAAAAAGTTATTATCAGACAGTTTGGCCAGAACAGTTACAGCTTTACCATGGAGTAAGGGGGTCAGGAACCATACCCAGTGTCATTGGTCAACATCATACTGTTTACATACCCTCTCAAACATATGAATGAAGCTATCAAAATTATCCCCCTCCATAAATTGTATAAGAAATTTACTGACCTTTGTTGCTTCTGGGGGTAGGTCACTACCTTTCCCATGACCTCCATGACTCTGGGGAAGAGTCAGCATCTCCTTTTCATGTTGCCTCTGCCTCTCCTTCTCCTCAGCATCCAGGCATCACAGTTTCTCATTTTCCTCTCTCTAGATGCCTCAGTCTCTCTGCTGCATCTATTTCCAAATTCTTGGCCTCCAACTCAAGTCTCTTTAATGCCATATAGATTTTTAAGTCCTCTGCGGAAAGATTGAGCTGTTCATTTTCTGAGAGTTGTACATCTCCACAGCCAGTCTGATCATCCTCCCAGTTGTTATTCTGTGATGAAGCTGTGACTAAAGTTGCAATCATGTCTGCTTTAGTCAGGTTTTCAGGCACCAGTACTTATCCTGGCACATCTCAGTCAACTGTTTGCTTGGCAGCTTTCCATACTCCTCTGCTGACATGCTTGCCTGCTCTCTTTGAGTAATTAAGCTAACAAAAGAAATAAAACAATTGTGATATAAACTCTGAATATTCACTCCATGGCTGATTAAGAGTACAAGCACTTTCAGTGATCACTGTACACAAGCTACAGGAATTCAATATCCACACCACTACAAGCCAATTAATATGAGTTGTGGCTATCTCACCACTATCAAGCAATTAATATGTGATGTGGCTATCCCACTACTGCCAACCAATTAATATGTGACACCCCTGTACTGGCACAATAATCAAGGAGCCTCAACCCCCACCAATAACACCAGTGAGGGATGTGCACATTGGGAGGATGACAAGTACACACACAGTAAAGTACAATTTCCCTTAAGAGGACACATCGATCACAGTCAGTCTGGGACTGGTTTTTACCCCTCTCTCCAGATCCCCAATAAGACTCCCCACTGGCAAAGCTATAGGGTTCAGATCTTAGCTGAGTGGTCAAGCCAAAACCTCCAGAACCCTCTCTGCCCAGCCAGTGCCTTGCGTTCCTGCCCAAATAGCTGATACACACACACTCACTTTGAGATTTGATTTATATACAAACACACAGACACTTCTGGGGAAGGCTGACACAGGTTCACTAGCTATGTCACCATCTGCCCAGACTATACGGTAGTACCATCTGCCACCAATCACCCTTATCAGCTACTCTAAGGCCCTTACAAAGGGTGACCAATTCTACTGTGTAATGTTACTATTATCCAAATGGTAAGTGTGTCCAAGACTTTAAGGCTATTTAAGAGTGGCCTGTGCAGTGTTACCAAATACATGCAAGTACTTTAAGAGCTTAAATATCTCTAAACAAAACCAGCCACAATTAAAAGGTTTAAATATATTCAATAATAAATAATAACAGAGCAAGACAATACTCACTAACCTAATACAGTGACAACAAAGTTCAGAATCACAGGAAATACCTTAAAACAACATTGCAAAACAGTCTCACATAAATACAGAAAACATCTAGACTGACATTACTATTTTCCTATCTATCTCTAAGAGAGATACTATGATCTAAGTCTTACTTACAGAGCCAGGCAGATACAAGTGCTGAATGAATGTTTACAGGTCCACGACAAAATACAAAATGCACAGACTTTCTCTCTGAGATAGTTCTTAAATTAATAATGCACATTATTGTTGGGTTAGCTAAATGACATCATTCTTGTCAACTCTGCTTTTAGTTTCCAGGCTAACAGGAACTTAAAATGTATCACCTCAGTGTCAAGAATACTTATCTCTTAGATGCTGACACTTATTTCTTAGAAACTTGCCTGGAACTGGAAATCATAAAACTGTTAAACAACTTTACATTTGAAACCTGCAATTACCTCTCCTTCCACACAATAGGAAAGCCTACAACTCTAGACATTGTGGCTGCTTTGAGCTGAAACAGAGATAGCAGAGTCATAAACAATTTCCACTTATTTTCTTAGCATTTGCAAGTTAACTCTATATATTCCATCCTTTACTATCAACACCTACATTTGCATAGGATGTAGTTTATATACATTTCTTCTCTTTTCCAGTAGGGTACACTGTGGTTACATCTTGAAGCTCAGTACAGAACATATAGTTTTCTTACATTTCTAAGGCAAGCATACAAATCATATTACTATTCAAAAATGACATAGCGTTATTTACAGAATTCTAGCTGGCTGGGCTAGCAGCCTTCACAGGGGCATTACAAGGGTACAAACCAAATTATCAGGCAAGTGGAAAGTAAGAAAAGTTTGTTAACTAAAGAAAATGTTTTAGATAAATGTAATTGATGAAACACTTAACTGTAAAGCACAAATGAGTATGTTTAAAGCAGAGTTAACTGCAGATGCACCTGGAGGTGTTACTCAGATGTAATGAGTTAATAGGCCTTTGGGGTCCTGTATCCACATGGTGTTGCACCAGGTGGGTGCACCCTGGTTTCCTAGTGAACATGTCCCCAAACTCCTGTATCACTGCTCAGATTTCTCAGGGGATAGCTGCTGGGACATTGTTACTACTTCCACTGAGGTGTCAGTCCAAGCCTCACTGAGGAGATCAGTCACCAGATCTCCCTCAGACTCCACCTGCAATCCACTCCAAATACTCAGTACACGAGCATCCCTATCATGGTAAGGTTTCATCATGTTAACATGCTACAATGTGTGCCCCTGCCTCCTGACTAGCAGTTGTACCATGTAGTTAACATAACTGACCTTCCTTACCACCTAGCAGGGTCCCCCCCAAGCTGCCTGCAGTTTGTTGTGTCTGACAGGAATGAGAACCATTACCTGCTGCCCTACAGCATACTCTCTAGCTCAAGCATTCCTGTCATACCAGACCTTTCTCTGCTGTTGGGCTTCTGTCAGGTTCTCCTGGGCCAAGCCCATGAGTTCTCTGACCCTTGTCCTGAGGTTTAGGTCATAAACAATTTCCACTTATTTTCTTAGCATTTGCAAGTTAACTCTATGTATTCCATCCTTTACTATCAACACCTACATTTGCATAGGATGTAGTTTATATACATTTCTTCTCTTTTCCAGTAGGGTACACTGTGGTTACATCTTGAAGCTCAGTACAGAACATATAGTTTTCTTACATTTCTAAGGCAAGCATACAAATCATATTACTATTCAAAAATGACATAGCGTTATTTACAGAATTCTAGCTGGCTGGGCTAGCAGCCTTCACAGGGGCATTACAAGGGTACAAACCAAATTATCAGGCAAGTGGAAAGTACGAAAAGTTTGTTAACTAAAGAAAATGTTTTAGATAAACGTAATTGATGAAACACTTAACCGTAAAGCACAAATGAGTATGTTTAAAGCAGAAAACAAGTATGTTTAAAGCAAAATGAGTGTGTTTAAAGCAAAGTTAGGAATGTTTAGAGTAAAGCAAGCACAAGGAAAGTGTATTGGGCATAAAAAGGGCTTAAATGCAAAACAATTACAATAAGAAAAATAAAGGGCACATTAAGTGAAAATAAAGCAAGACAACTATATGTGTTTTGGCAAAGTGCTGTATTTGGGCATGACTATGACTTCGCATTGCATCAAGGGCATAACTAGAGTTATTCAAAATATCTCAGTGTGTAGAAGTGCTTACAGTGTATGCTTATTACTGTGCATGTATTCCAAAATGTTTATTGTGTGCAAAGTGTAACTACTTAGTGTAATCCAGCCAAAGTATAGCTATTTTGAAAAATGTTTTGGTGCTGAGTGTGTCTATTCACAAAGTACCACCATTACAGAGTGCTTCTTGTACTGCAAAGAGTTGCCTAGTAAGGTACCACCATTTTTGGGACATTTCAGTGTGCTGTATGCAGTTATTCACAAAGTGCAACTACTTCGAAAAGCTACTGAGTTTAAGGCAACAAATGATTGATTTATTTGCATTGTGCAGTTACTTGGCGTGTTTCTTGCAGTGATAAGAGGTGTTGTCTTACAAAAGACGGCATTACAAGAGTATTACAGTGCTAGTGAATTATTTAGTTGCATTGTAAAGTTCTCAAATGTTTCTTAAAGTGATGACTTTAATAAGTGATGCTAAATGACTTTAGAATTTCTGCCTTTACCAATAAAATTATGAAAGTATAGCAAGTGATGGTGTATTACTTTAGCATTTCTGCCTTTACTGATAAAATTCTGAAAGCATCAAAAAGCCAGAGAAGTTATTTTGCAAAGTCCAGTTATTCGAAAGTACTACGAATTTGTTTATTCACATAATTACAAAAAGCCCAACAAAAGATATAAGTTCAGAGTACAAAGGTATTGGACTATTGCTGACATTAATTCTGACATACTGTATGTGCATGTGTGTATGTTTATGTTTATTCGCAAATCCCTTCGTTGACGTGTTAATATATACAGACAGATTTCAAAAACATCTACCACTTGTATTTGATCAGAATATTGCAGAGAACTGGAGAATATTTGAGCAAGAGTATGATATTTTTATACAAGCAGCTTATGCAGATAGAGATGCACACACCATGGCATTCATTTTGCTAAACCCAGCTGTGTCAGAGACCATAGAAAGAGAGCATTCATTTGTGTATGCACCAGCAGTGTATGATGGAGAAAGTGCAGTCTGCCATATTGTTGTACAAGCTGAATCAAGGGAAGACCCCGAGTGTTTGAAGTGCAAGTTCAGAGAAATGTGCCCCTCAGATGAATATTATATTAGAAAGGCCTTTGTTTTACACAAGAGATCAGAAACCAGGGGAAGCATTTGCAGCTTATATAACTGATTTGAGAAACAGAACTAAAACGTGTCGGTTTGGTGATCTAAAGGATGAGCTGATAAAGGACAGGCTTGTACGTTGTATTAACAGTGCTGCTGTGAGAAAGATTTTACTTCATGACAGTGATTTAACATTGAGCAGAGCCATAGAGATATGCCAAATCCATGAGGTGACAGAAAAACACACAAGTATGCTTGCGAGTGACAAAAGCATGGTTTCAGTTGGTTCCAGAGCATATGTAGATAGAATGCAACATGTGGCAAACAAAAGCAGGCTTAAGCACATGGCAACTACAGGATTTCCAAAGAAGCCACAAGGTTTTCCTGAAAGTTCCAAGAAAGGTGCAGGCTCTAGTGCCAGCTCAGTGCAACACAAACGTGAATCAGTAATATCCAAATCTAGCTTTATTGCCAACTGTCGTAATTGTGGTGCGAACCATGACTCTAAAAGAGAGAAGTGCTTAGCATATGGTTAGCAATGTCACAAGTGTAAAAAATGGAATAATTTCCAAACGTTTTGTAAGTCAAGTAAGCCTCACACAGTTGTAAAGAAAGATCACACATAAAAGCAAGTTGATCAAGTAGAGCTGAAGCAGTCAGCTTTCTATGTAAATGGTGTATCAGTGCTTGGTGAAAGAGTTGATGCAGTGAATTTATTAACAAGAAGTGAAGTATTTTGCACTGTCGGGATTAATGGAAAATCCACAGAGCTCAAAGTGGACACTGATTCAAAGTGTACTGTTAAACTTTAAATGTGTACTGTTAAAAGCAGACACATTTGTTAGAGTGAGAACAAAGGAACAACTCAATGTAACCAGTAGTGCAAGACTTGTTGCTTATGGAGGTGAAGAAATTGAAACCAAAGGTTCAGTGATACTTTCATGGTATTTGGCTGAGAACTGTTGCAACTTGTTATTCTATATAGTCCGAAGACCAGTGCAATCTTTATTGGGTCTCAAGGATAGTTTAAGAATGTATCTGCTTTCTTTTGATAAAGACAGTACAGTTCTGAGTTCCAATTTCTTCGAAGCCATTTTCTCAGAGTATGCTGATCTTTTCGATGACAAGCTAGGCAAACTTCCAGTTGTGTATTCCATGAAGTTAGACCCAGAGGTCACTCCAGTAGTCAGACCAGCAAGAAGAGTTTCAAAAGTGATGCAAGATAAAGTTAAGGCTCAGTTAGATAAAATCATGCAGCAAGGTGTGATTTGTCCAGTCACAGAACCAACAGAATGGGTGTAATCCATGGTAGCCACTCACAAAAGGGCTCAGCGAAAATCAGAATATGCATTGACCCAAAAGATTTGAACAAAGCAGTAAAAAGACCATGTCATCTAATGTGCACAGTTAATGAGGTTGCAGCTCTAATACCGAATGCCACTGTATTTTCTGTTTTGGATGCAAAGAGTTCATTTTGGCAAGTGATGCTAGATCGCAAATTCTCATTTGTAACTACTTTTGGTACTCTGTTTGGCAGACAGATTCCTAAGGATACCATTTGGAATAAATTCTGCAAGTGAAGTCTTCCAGCTTGCAATGGAGCAAATTTTTTCAGGTTATCCATGTGCCATAATAGTAGATGATTGTTGGTTGGAGGCAATGGTGAAGCAGAGCATGACAGAAACCTAAAGAAAGTTCTAGACAGAGCATGTGAAGTAAACTTGAAGCTCAGTCCTCTGAACTGCAAATTCAGACTTCCAGAAGTGACCTACATAGGACATTTGTTTACAAGTGCAGGCTTGAGACCAGACCCAACCAAACAAGCAGCTATTCTTGAAATGTCAGCCCTAGACAATGTACAAAGTTTACAGCATTTTCTGGGCATGGTCAATTATTTAGGCAAATTTATACCAGACTTCAGTGAGTTAACAGCATATTTAAGAGAGCTAACATGCAAAAATGTTTCACGGTCATGGTTAGAACATCATCAGAAGATATTTGAAGACCTTAAGCAGAAAATTGCCACCCCACCTATGTTAAGATACTATGATGTGAACAAACCAGTTATTCTTTCCTGTGATGCTTCAAAATTTGGTCTAGGTGCAGTTATACTTCAAGAAGGCATATTATACTTCAAGAGCCTATGCATCTAGAACACTAAAGCAAACTGAGATGCAGTATGCTGAAACTGAAAAGGAACTGTTGGCAATAGTATCTGCATACTCCAAGTTTCATGATTATATTTATGGTCGAGTATTTAGATTGAAACTGATCATCAACCTTTAGTTACTATTCTAAAGAAGCCTATGCATTCCACTCCAGCAAGATTATAAGTAATGATGCTCACATTACAAAAGTACAATTTTAAACTGGTCTACACTAAAAGAAAATTGCTTTATCTGGCTGATACCTTATCCAGATCTCCTAGAATTACAACAGAACAGCTTGCTGCAAAGAATTTTGACTTTGATGTGATGTCAGTACATAATTTTTCCACCAGTAGACTTCATTAGTTAAGAGATCATGCTCAGACTGATCCAATTTCAAAGAAGCTCAGTCACTATATTAATATCAGATGGCCATCAAAACAATATAGTGTATCACCTGAAGTGGAAGCATATTTTCCTTACAGAGATGAATTGTTGATGGAAGATGGCATTATTTTCAAAGGTCCTAAAATTGTTGTTCCTGCTTCCTTACAACAAGAATACATCCAGACTTTGCATCATGGTCAGCCAGGAATCACATTCACTAAGAGAAGAGCATGAAAATTAGTATTTTGGCCTTCATTATTGAAAGACATTGGTAGAGTTCTTTTTACTTGTTCAGTATGCAATAGTACCAGATCGCATTTGCAAAGAGAACTGCTTCAGCTAAGTCCAATTCCTATATGTTGGTCTACTGTAGCAACTGATATCTTTGAGTGGAACAATTAGCACTTTTTAGTTTTAGTAGACTCTTATTCAAATTGGTTCGAGATTGATCTACTACTTAACTTAACCTCAACTGCTGTTATTACTATCTTGAAACATCATTTCTCATTTCATGGTAATCCACACAAACTTTTTTCTGACAATGGTACTCAATTTACTAGCCAGTTGTTTCAGAAATTTGCAAAAGAATAGGACTTTCTACATGTCACTAGTAGTCCTGAATATCCTTGGTCCAATGGTCTAGCTGAAAGAGCAGTACAAAGTGCAAAGCAATTAACTTGAAAGGTCAAAGTGTGACAATACAGATATGTTCTTGAATTTGCTTACTCTCAGAAACATACCCCATGATGATATTCTTGACTCACCTACTCAAAGACTACTTTCCAGACAAACTAGAACTATGCTACCTATTTCTACAACTTTGCTGCAGCCTAAGTTGAAGACCACTAAAACCATTAAGGCTCAATTGCTTAAGAAGTGAAATATCCAGAAATCTCGTTACGGCTGATCGAGCTAAAATTACTAAGTCTGTTGAGGGAAGGAGAGATGCTACGAATCCAGACAACAAAAGGTTTTGATTGAATAGGACAGATTACTGGCATCTATGCCAAGCCGAGATCTTACTTGGTAAATTCCAAAGGACTGAAGTATAGAAGGAATTGCAAACATCTTCTTCCTGCACCAGAATCATCATCATCATTACAATCACAACATTGTACCTGTGATGCAAACTCTAAATCAAAGAATGAGTCAGACACTGTTTCCAGACCAGAATATGTTCAAAAGTCTGATTCTCTTCCAGAAAGGGATTTGAACATTCCACAGGTCAACCATTTTGTAGAAACTGTCCCAGTTGCTAAATCCTATTCCCAGTTTTATGTCACATGATATGGACAAGTATCTAAATCAAGTGCGAAATACACAGCAACGTGGACTTGATTGTATATACCTATATGTTTAATATTGTATAGTGCATGTCTATGGATTGCCTGTGATTTCTGCATGCTAAAGACACTCATAACAATTGCATGGTCTATTTCTCAAAGAGGGAGGATGTAGATCAGAGTATAAAGCGTGTGCACTTGTATCTTTAAGAGGCATGCAAGGCTGTACATGCACGTATATAACCCACACACATGCACAGCCTTAGTGCCATTTTGTAGAAGCAGCTAGGGAGTGATCATGAAAGATCTTAGTCATTAGTAGTATATAAGTTACTTAAGTTAGAGTCAATAGTTAACAGTAGTAATATGTTTGTATATAATAAAGCTGCTTGAACAGAACCCACAAAGACTTGTTTAGTTGTGTCCTAACATGAAAGTGACAGTATCCAACTGCATCTTTGTCAATTATGCAATCTGCCATAGAAATGGCACTGTCCAGTCTTTTTTCTCTAAAGAACAGAGTACCATCTAAAGTGGGCACTTATTTAATTGTACTCAAATCTGCTACTGAAAAAACATTTACTAGGAAATGGAAATCAAAGTCTAAATCAACTGTACTAGAAGAAGTGACTATAGTAACAGAGATAAAATAACTGGAAGTGGGATCTTTAGAAAAGGGTAGGAGCAAAGTACTTAGACAGAAATGGGACTTGTAGAAACAATACCTGCAGAATAATATTTGGAGAAGGAATGAAGTTTAAGGGAAGGCAGGAATTAAATGAGCTATTTAATGTCTGACTAGCAATGACTGTATAGATTGTAAGTGATATATAATGTTTACAACTGAAAATATGTCAAATTGGTTTGTTTTCATTTATATTGATGTATGACTGCCTATGTCATCAGATAAGAGATAATTCAATAAAGACGTTTCTTGTTTTAAGAAGACTGAAGAACAGATGTCCATTGGTCAAAACTTGTGGAACACTTTTACCACTCTTAAATTCTGAAGAGTATTTCTGCCCTCACTTGATTTGAATCACTCTGTCTGTGAGATAACTTCTAAAAAGACATATAAGAGTAACATTACTCAGTCTAAGAGCAGCTAATTTATACATAAGCTTCATTTGGCTATTCATTGTGAAGGGCTGGGACAGAACCAGAAACACACCAGACACAAATTGTTTCCTATTTAGTTTTCCAATAATATGGTCAAGTAACCTCCGTAGTGCAGTGCTAACTGAAAAAAAAATCATAAAACCATGTTTAGAATACCTTAAAACTTTTTAAGTTTTAGTGTTAGTTATCATCTACTAAGGGCAATACATTTGTGAAACTGAAGGGATCATTCCCGTACAGCACAGCAGTTCACCATGCATATTCATGAAGGTGTGCTGCCATGCTGTAATACGGACAAGGTTCTGTGTACGAGTGCAACGGGTGTGTCTGACAGCAGTGCTCTCACGATAATACACACACCCCCTGCACACGAGAATTGCCCAACAACAATTGAAATAGAGCGAGATTGCTCATAATACCTCCCATCCCATCCGGATAAGAAATCTGGACAAAGCCATAAGGGACAATTGTCCCTGCAAACCCAGAAAGTTGATAGAATAACAGGTTTAGCATTAGCATGAATTTTTGGCAGGGTATGAAGTACATAACGCACACCTCCCAACCCATCAGAGTAAGAAATCTGGACAAAGTCATAAAGGAGAATTGTCCCTACAAACCCAGAAAGGTGATATAATAACAGGCATAGCATTAGCATGGATATTCTGAAGAGTACGAAGTAGAAAACACAACAGATAACTTTTTCTTTCCCATATGCAATAAAGTTTAAGTGTAGCGGCAAAGTTGTGCCCGTTGCTTAGCTATGCTTAGCCCAGCTGAAAAGGCATGATAAGTTAAATAGCAACAGACATCCAGCATCAGTATAAGTGCAATAGTTTAGTGGTTAGAGTGTATGTTATGCATATAGTCATTTGCAGTTTGAGCCTTACCAAAGCCATTTCCAATTTGTATGTGTAAACATATTAATTTATTTGTATATTTCTGTAGGAAGCAACTTATATTTCTCAACCAGAGTAGTGTTTTAGGCCCAGATGTGAGGTGTCAGTGTAATAAATTGGTGAAACCCCCTTATAAACACAAGTGCCCCATACAGTATAGTCATACATGAATAAATGTAAGTATAGCACATTGGGGAATGCCAGGGAAGGCAAACAAATTTATATTATGTAATGAAGGAGGACTCAATCCCATACAGGTGGTAGTCAAATAAAATAAAACATAAGCAATGTTAAGCATTGCACACCTATGCTGACTGGGTGTAAGCATTGTGTACATATGAATGCTAAGCAATGAGTAGCCCAACTAAGAGGATGTGCCCATTGGTAAGCAGTGCTGAACCTGCCCCTTTAAGCACTGCCAACCTTAGGTAAGCAGGTTTGCCTGTAGCTTAGCTTAGCTCAGCATATTCAAAGCTGTCCAATCATGACAAAGGGTGGGAAAATGGCCATATTTAAACCCTGCAGGTGGGAATACAGCTCATAACTGGTTGTAGCTCCCCACTGTAGGCAGTATGTCATGTGTTGGAGAGGGCATGCACTTTCGGGTGCAGCGCTGGGGCATACAGGAGTCCAATTTCATAGTAGGACTCCTGGTAAAAAAAAACATGATGTGAGACTGCTGCAGGACCAGTACCAGGGCTCCCAATATAAAGCCTGGGAAAGTCTCGCCAGTGATCTCACCAGTGCCACTGGTATACCTCGGACTGGTGAGCAGGCCCATCACCACTATGCCAACTTGAAACAGAGGAAGAGGGAGCTCCTGGAACAGTGGGTCCAAGAAACAAGACAGAGGGGTGATGTCCCAGCAGTGTGTAAGTATTCATAGAAATAACTGTTTACCAAAGTCCAGCCTGGGTATGTGATGGATATGTATGCCTAAATGTTTCTTTATTTTCATTACAGCTCCAGCTGAGTGGGCTGTGAACTAGGAAGCCCATGCCAGTAGGTTGCAAAGGCTGCATTGCGAGGCTGGTGAGTAACAATCCTGCTTGTATAAGTTATACCAAATAAATATAAAGGAGTAGAATTTTACCTGGCAGTATAAAAAATATGCATGGTTTGTACTGAATAAACCAGACAAAAGGACAGTAATAGTCCCATATAGGTCATATGTAATTAAACTGTAACTCCCTGGCAATAAACTTCTAAATCATGGACTGCTTGTGTTTAATCTGGTATTGTATGGCTTGACATGTTGCATTCACCAAGATGTGATATCTGAATAGTAATGTTGTGCTAACCACTGTTTCCCACACTGTGCTACATAAAAAAATATGTTTAGGAATGTCTGTATAAGAATGCTGTAATTACAAAGTCAGATTGTGCAAACAGGAGAGACTTAGAAAGAAAACACTGAAAAAAGAGACAGCAGTTTCTCAATAGCTTGCTCTGGTAAAACACAAATTGTTGTATTTTTAGCAGACATAGCCATGGTTCAAATCCTGGGAGTGGTAGTATGCTGTATGCATAATTTTAACTAGGATTTTGTGAATATGTGTAGAAATAGTCAGGCAGTGTTAACAAACATTCCCCCCATAGGTCTTTCAGGTAAGAGAAGTAGAAAGTAACTATAAGAAGGTTGTATTATGCACTGTGTACAAACATACCACTACCCAAACCAAGGCCATAGGGTATTGTAATAATACATGTAGAGCAATGATTAGAGCAATGATCATTCAAGTTGTGAGTACTGCAAGGATGTACAAGTTAATTGACATCTCACCCCCCCCCCCACCAACATATCTGCAACAATAATCTAAATACACAAATCAATGGGTATGTTTACACCAAACCCACTGTTGGGACATATGTCCTGTTGTTCAATAAATATTGAAATATCTTTCTACTAATGTCCCATGTTGAAATACTATCATTGGTGGCCTGTTACTATCAATGTAATCTGCATGCCATTGTAATGGCCACTGTGGTTCCATATATGCATGCATTCTGTTTGCTGTGCAACTGTTCCAAATCTGTTGTTTTGGTTATGGGCATAATTATGAATGCTGTTATAACTAATCCTGGATTGTGTTGACTATTACTAACCCACATATGTTCTAAAACTGCAACACCATAGCACATTTGGGAAGGTCAGTCTCAGTGGATCCACCTCTCCCACCTCATCTAGCCAAGGCACTAGGTCCCAGCACATCTGGGACCCACCCCGAGACCTCCTCATCCACTGGTCCTGCACCACCTTTGGGTGGAACCTCCACAGGGGATGGGGCTTATCTCCCCTCTGGAAGCAGGTGTGGACAGGATACCATCACCCAAAGCCAATTCCGGGGATTGGTGCGTAGCGAGCTCTGAAAGTAGTTTGGAGATCTGCTAAGCTTGAGGGCTACGTGGCAAAATTAGAGGGTCAGCCTGCCCCTCCTTCTCAGCCCCCAGCCCAGCCACCTTTGGGGCCATGAAGGTGCAGGGGTGACTGCTCATGGCTGAGGACCTCAGAACCACTGTTTCCATTTGGGGGCTCATGGGCTTCTGATTTCCAAACACCCTTCCCATCCAAGGAGTTTACCCCCCACATGTGTCCTATACTGCCCCTGTATGCTGTCTTGTCTGTCTTCCTACCCAACCTACCTCCCCAAATATACCCACTATCCTTCCCCAACATCCCACTCTCACCTTAAAAAAAAGGGCAATCTGTTTGCCCCATGCATAGCTATCTATTTCACACAGGTGTCCACTGGACACATGTAATTTGGTCTAACTGACTTCACAACACATTATTGTTGCCCTCACCCCTCTCACAGGGGTTTGAGTGTCCAAATATACCTCCAAATTCAGTATATATAAACAGCTGTTGCTGTAGAAGAAATGGACAGCTATGGACCTTCCCTACACCCATCCTCCACATCCCTAGATACTTTCCCTATTGTCCTCCTCTCTGTGTGCTCCCTTTTTCACCACTTTCCCATCACCTCTTTTTTCTTTTCTTTTAAAGATATTAGAGTGGGGGTAAGTGGGAGTAAGCTGTTTTAAGCAGTAGTAAGTGGGATTAAGCCTGTTTGTGTGGTGCTAAGCAATGCCTACACAGAGTAAGCACTTTTAAGGCTGTCTGTAAACATAGTTAATCAGAAATTAGCATTGCTTACCATCACACAAACCCATGCAAACCCGCTTACAACTGATTAAAAGGCCTTAATCACTCTGTATCCAACAGCCCCTTGTTCTGCCCAGCAAGAAATAATCAGCCCCTGCAAGTCTTGAACACAGGACCCTGCACATGATAGTCAAAGAAATTTACGACTAAGCCATCTGAGCTGTAGAAGTGTCTGATGCTTTTGCAAACATATGTAGGGAAAACCTATTTATATATGTATATATATATATATATATATATATATATATATATATATATATATATATATATATCTATATATATATATATATATATAAATATTTGCTTGCTGATATATATATATATATATATATATATTATATATAATATATATATATATATATATATATATATTTATATATATATATATATATATATATATATATATATATATATATATATATATATATATATATATATATATATGTGTGTGTGTGTGTGTGTGTGTGTGTATATATATATATATATATATATATATATATATATATATATATATATATATATATATATATATATATATATATATATATATATATATATATATAGATATATATATATATATATATATATCTGCATGTAGTGCAGTCAGACATTGGATCCACAATCTGAACCTTTTACTGCAACAAATCTGACCAAAGGCTGTGTAAATGGGGGTAAAGGGGCCCAAACTAGGGACCTCTTGTAATTTTTGCCCTTATTCCTTCCTCTACAGCAGAACTGTCCTGCCTTACAACAAAATAATAAGGCCTGCCAAGTCCTGGACCCAGGGCCTTATAAACTATGATCAAAGCTATGTACCATTATACCATCTGAGCCCTACAAAATAGTGATGACATTCCAAACATATCAGTTAGTACAGTCATCCAACAGCAGGGAAAGGAGTCTGTAGAATCAGTCAGGTAGTTTATATATACATGTATATATGTATGAAGATGCATATATGTGGATAAATATATACATAATATGTATATATATATATATATATATATATATATATATATATATATATATACACATATACATCCACATTCATATCTACATATATGTGTATATATATATATATATATATATATATATATATATATATATATATATATATCGGTTAATAAATTCAAATATATATATATATATATATATATATATATATATATATATATATATATAAATATATGTATACAGAAATATATGGCAGCTACAAAGACATGCAATCAGAAGGTCATGCTGCTGCACACTGAAATTTTAAATCTGGAAATTCACTCACTGGAAGTATTCCTTAAAATGGGGAACAATGACATCTGTGCTGTAACAGAGACGTGGTTTAAGGCAGCAGGAAGCACCCCAGCAGTAACAGCCTATAATTAATTCCACAACTTTTGGCTGAATAATCGTATTTTCATTTTCTTAAAGGATGCACACACCTCCACAGTGGTAGACCAACATTATGCATTACACATCCCGCAGGTGTAGCTGACATTGGGTAAGACAGTGGTTCAGGTTGTAGACTGCTATAGGTCCCCATACATGTCCCAAGACTCACACTCCATGTCCATAAACTCCCTGGAGAATATTAGTGTCCAACCTAACACTATCATACTGGTTAAATTCAACTACCCCACCGTTAAGTGGGAAAGCTACTCATGTACCAATGCACATCTCCATCACATCGATCTGGTCCTTCCTAACATAAGCAGCTGTTGCTCTACACCAATAGTCATCACCTTCCTTGTTATATCTGAAAACAAAGTAATCACCTTTGGAAATCAAAAGCCCTCCTTTCCCCACTGCACAGGTAACCACCATGAAATGCCTTTCCAAAGCTAACTATGACCATATAAAATCAGAGGTGGCTAACTTCATGGCAGCTATGCAAATGGAGATTAGTTGCATGACAACTGAATCAAACAACAATGCACTATGAACACGTATACAAATGCACGGATGCCGCCTTACCCAATACAACCAGGACCCTCACCTCCAATAAAAAGAAGCTGATCTGGTGGTCCCCTGTCATGAAGAAACTGTGCAACAGAAGGAGGGAACCGATATGGAATAAGGTGAAGTCCCAAGACAGGAAATAAACCCTTATCAGCCTCACTGAATAATTGAAATCCTTCATCAAATACTACAAAGTTAGCTGTGAGAACAGAATTGGAGCACATAGTAAAGACAACCACAAGGCCACCTACTGTTATGTAAAGAATCTCCATGGAAATACTAAGATTTGTTCTGAGCTACTAGACAATGGTACCTCCCAATTTGAACTTGAAACACTAAGATAGAGCAAGGAGTTCTCAAAAACAACGAAAAATCACAGAAACGCCAGTAATTTATTGAAGCTTTCGGGCTCTCAACCCTTCATCAGCATACACAATACCAAATACTTTACATTTAAATAGAGGTAACAGTTAAGAACTCATGACAAAACCAGCCAATAAAATTCACTCAATTAAATTCAAAAAACAATTACTTATTGAGAGAAATCATAAAAAAACCATTAAAAATGTGAAGAATAATATCATAACAGTTTATAACAAGTTAAAACATTTCATATCCTTAATAGCCTATTTATTAATTTAATCTATATATAACTATTATGTGTTATAAATTAACCATCTGTTGTCTTAATAAAATAGGTTTTATACTAATGGCGTTATTTAAACCAGGAGCGGTATCTGCATGTAACCTTATTATCCACTCTAGTTCCTTTATTTCTAAAAAATTATTGATATCACCACCCCTCATACCCACTTGTACAGTCTCAATACATCTAAACTTAAAGCTGTGATTGCTATGTTGTGATATGTGCTTAAATAAGGCATTAGTCTGTACCTGTCTGTTAATTTCAGACTTGTGCTCTATAATGCGATCTTTGAGTCTTCACATAGTCTTGCCTACATAGAAGGCGTCACATACCATGCACGTAGCGAGATACACTAATTTCGTAGTATTGCAATTCGCAGAACAGTTAAAATGAAACAGCTTAAAGGTAACAGGGTGCTTAAAATAAGAATCTGTTGTTAAAATATCACAACAACATGTACAGTTATAACATTTCAGTGTACCTTGCATCTTATGTACTGAAACTGGTTGCTTTACAAAATCCTTGTAGCATAACATGCTCTTTAGAGCCTGGTGATTTCTATAAGCAAATCGTGGTTTGATACCTGCTAACTCCCTTAGTTCTGGCATAGCCATCAAAATTGGCCAATTCTTTTCAATTATTTTGCTTATTTGTTTAGTGTGGGCAGAGTATGTAGTCACATACCTCAACAATGCATTATCTCTATGTGTAGGGGTGTATAGCTCATCGCTATTATTTGCCTTATCTCTTAAAAATATTGGTTTATATTCCTTTTTTCTACCCTGTGTTACTAGTTCAATATTGGTATTGATAATATACTCCGCATATCCACTTTTCTTGAATTCTGTTTTCATTACTTCTACTTCTTCTTTATAAACTTGTTCATCCGTAGTTAGTCTACTCAGTCTTATAAATTGAGACTTCATAATACCTTTAAATACATGTGGCGGGTGCATACTAGAGCTTTGCAAATATCTTATTGTATGAACATCCTTCTTATGCACCCTACTTTGTATTGTTTCATCTTGCTTGTATAACATAACATCTAAAAATACAATTTCATTTGATGAAAAACACATTTTGAACTTAAAAAAACTTGTTGTACTATTGATATATCTAACAAACTCATCCAATTCTCCTGTTGTACCTTCCCATATGAAAAAACAATCGTCCACAAATCTAACATAACTTTTTACGTATTTACATAATACGTTTTTAGACTCCAGTATATACTCTTTCTCCCAATTATATAATACCAAGTTAGCAAAAGTATTAGCAACTGATGTCCCCATAGCAACACCTGTTAATTGCTTATAGGGGACGTCATCAAAAATAAAAATATTGTTTGACAGTGTTAAATATAAAAGTGAGCAAATATTCTCAACCTCACAAGGTAATTTAGTCGAAGCACTAAACAGAAGTTTCCTTATTGCTTCTACACCATAGTCAATAGGTATGACGGTGAACAAGGATTCTATATCCAAAGTAACAAAGATGTAGCTACTAGAAGCATTATTATACCATATACTTAGTTTTTCCAAAAAGTGTGCACTATCTTTTATTATGCTTTCACATTTGGCTAACATAACAGCCAATACTGTTTGTAGATATTTGGATATAGGTTCAGTTATCCACCCCTTGCCTGAGACTATGGGTCTCAGTGGAGGGTCATAGAGGGATTTGTGGAGCTTAGGTATTCCATATATTTGAGGAACCTTGGGACAGGGAGTAGAGAAGTAATTAAACAGGTCTATCGAAATTTCGTTGTTTAGTTGCATGTCATAAATAGCCATATTCACCTTGGTTACATGACTCTATATATCAAGCTGAGTTATCTTTTCAAAGGTGCTAGTGTCAGAAAGAAAAATATTAAACTTTATTATGTAGTACTTCCTGTCCATAAGGACAGTTGCCCCTCCCTTATCAGCTTGTTTGATAACTATATTGTTATTCCTTTTCAAATCATTAAGTGCCTTATATTCACAGTATGTTAAATTATAATTTTTAACAGGTTGACATCTTTGTGAAAATAAAGATCTTAGTTCAGTTTCCACAATATTTGTGAAAGCTAAAATTACGGGTGCTAACTGGGGGATGAATAAACTAGACTTTTTACATCGCGAACAATTAGTTACAGAGTTCCCAAAAATCAGCTTTAACATAAGATTTCTAGCAAATAATTTAAGATCAATAATAGCATCCACAACATTACCAGAAGCAGAGGGGATGAATTTAAGTCCCTTGCTTAATAACATATAATGATCGTTTGTTAAAGTCAATTCTGTCAAGTTTAAGGTACCTTTTAACATCTGCATGTTTGTTACCTGCGCGGCACCTTGTTGGTTTTTTGGGGGCTGTTGAGTTTCCTCTTGCCCCCTTGCTGTTGAAAGTGTTCGCTCAGCATAGTTCCTGAAGCCCCCTCGGCTTGCAGCCTGTGTTCCACAACCTTTTCGGGTTGTTGCAGCCGAAAGGGTAAAAAAGCCGAGATCTCCATTTGCTTCTTCCCTTTCGGTTCATTTGATCCACGTGCTTGTTTTGGTGTTGTAGAAATAGTTGGAGCCTCAGGATCCACTACGAATTCACGTATTTCAGCTGGTGTTATCGATGCATTAGAAGTATCTAAATTTATGCTTTCTATCGCTGGAGTCAGTAGTTGCTCGACACTATTCGCTCCTAACGGTGGAAACGTGGTGGATTCACTTGCCTTCTCTTTGTCAGCCCCTTTGCGATACGACGTCGACTTAGTGACGTTTGGCGTACGTGTTTGGTGATTGGCTGAACTAGTATAGGCATTTTGCGGTAGCGTGAAGTCATCAAGCTGATCCAAGCCTTTCCTCGGGCCCATAGGTGTCTTAATACCCTGCTTATGTAGCGTTTGTTTATTATTTTTAGAAAAACCTTTATACTCAGTTCTCGGCCATGCAAAGATATGGCCGTTTTTAAAGTCGTCGATGTCACGTTTTAATTTTCTTTTTTTCTGTAGTTCTAATCTAGTGTCCAACAGTTGCACCCTTTCCACAAATGCTTGATAAAGGCAATTAGAAGCATCACCCTTTAACACTAGCATGACATCTTTTTCACATTGTTCGATTTCTACCAACAAATTACTCTCAGTCTCTTTGAAAAAATCATTCATTAGTCTCATGTAATTTGCACTCAGCTCAAGATTGAGCTGCTGCCATTTCACCAACAATTCCTCATGTGTATTCCCATAGGAAGGCATTTTGAGGACCCGTAGCCCCCTAGGTGCAATGCCAAGCTCTAGATATGCCAAAAAGCTAAGTCTTTGCCACTGTAAGTGCTTGTAGTTGTTAACTTTCTTTTCTAGTACAGTCAATGCCTTGTTCAAATCAGTCATATCTTCAGCTACAATAATATCTTGACCATCATTGATGAGCCTTTGATTCTGCAATAATGGATTATTTACCTTCATAAGAAGTCTCTTAATAGATGAAGTCATTCTGTAAGATACGTAGCTTACTAGTAGTAAACAGGCTGGTTTGGTCTCCTCCTAAAACGTTATCTGCTACACCAACAAAAATGAACTTGAAACACTAAGATAGAGCAAGGAGTTCTCAAAAACAACGAAAAATCACAGAAACGCCAGTAATTTATTGAAGCTTTCGGGCTCTCAACCCTTCATCAGCATACACAATACCAAATACTTTACATTTAAATAGAGGTAACAGTTAAGAACTCATGACAAAACCAGCCAATAAAATTCACTCAATTAAATTCAAAAAACAATTACTTATTGAGAGAAATCATAAAAAAACATTAAAAATGTGAAACCTCCCAATTTGAGCCAATAAATAATGCCAATATACTGGTTGGCATCTTGAGTGCAAACATTACCCCTCACCCCCCCAAGGACCACTCACAATACCAGTACACCACCAGGCACCCAGTATTACTGCAGCACAGGTTAAACACCACTTTCCAAGGCCAAGAATATGACTTCTATGGGACCTAAGAATATCCCTGGCTGTGTTCTACATGAACTACAGTGTGGCCTGGCACCTTACCTGTGTGCCCTGTTTAAGCACATCCTCACCTCAGGCGTTGTCCCTACTGAATTGTGCACTGCTACAGCCACCCCCTCCACAAACGAGGTGTAACTACAGACCCTTGGAAATGGCATCCCAACTGCCTGACAAGTCTGTTATGCAAAGCTATGGAATGCATCATCATGCACCTAATAAACAGGGATATGGGATTCTGCAAACTCAGGATCCCACACAGTTTACCTTTGTGAAGGGTAGGTTATACCTGCTCATTCAACCTGGTCTACTTCTTGGTGTCAGTCACCTGAGCTGTAGATGAAGGCAAGGTGACACATACAGCCTACATTGATCTGGCAAAAGCCTTTGATAACATTCCCTGCTCATTAAGCTCGGCATCAACCCCTATTTCACTAGGTGGGAACAGAGGCACAAACACAAGGGTAGATTGGACATACTTCTATCATACATTGAGACAGTTGCAGATGTCACTGGATTTGTTGTAACATCCTTTATGAGGAATAT